>NW_016166678.1:23372-23522 GCF_001687245.7 Rhagoletis zephyria | reverse complement strand
AAGAAGAAGAAGAAGAAGATTGGTGGGAAAATATTTTTCAAACAATCAAGAAATTTCGGTTGCTTCACAATGGCCTTGATGAAATTTTTTACGATTCCCAGTTTGATATGGAGAGGGGGCATGAGGACGTTCTCCATTGGCACCAGTGGA
>NW_016166678.1:19530-23348 GCF_001687245.7 Rhagoletis zephyria | reverse complement strand
CAGTTGTGTCCTTTCTCCGTTGGATCTCGAGCAAGCCAGTCATGCGTTTCGTATTGGTTTCCTTTAAATCGGGTATCCCAAAGACACAAGAAACCCATGTTTTTCGTATAGCCTCCTTGGAGACCTCTTAGCATCGCCACGACTTTCAGATCACAACTGATTCGCCACATGTGATCAGTGTACCAAACTTTATCCAAAATTATTTTCATGGAATCGTATGTTTCGCTCATGTCTGTGCTGTAGCCAATGGGAATGCTTGGTTTTTTATTATATTTATGTAGCAAAACGACTTTCAGGCTTGATTTCGAAGAATCGATGAACATTCGCCAATCAGCTGCGACATAATTAATGGCAATCGCCTCCATCAGTCCCTTTATATCGTGGCAGTAAACAAATGTGTTCCCTTCATTGAGTGTGTAGTACCGTTGGAATAGCAATTGTCGTCTTCGATATCCGGTGACTTTGACATTAGGCTCCAAATTGTTGCCTTCTTTCAAAAGCTGGGCAAGTTTTTCTGCTTCACGTTGAGAAAGGTTTAATTCTGCAACAATCTTGTCCATTCTTGCTTGTGATATTGGAATTATTTTGTTCGATGGGCCGGCTTCTGGTGTTGGTTTATAGGTGAAATCCGATTGATCCATTGTTTCAATAGAAAAAGAAGTTTTAATTCTGACAATCATAAAAAAAAGTCATCAATGTTTTTCCAAGGAATTTTGAGCATATCTCGAGCAAATTTTTGAAATTCATACCTTTACTTAATTTTGAATAAAAGCGAAACGCATACATTGATTTTCATGATGTATGTCTCATTTTGTTCATAGGTTATGTGACTTTACGTGACACTTTTTTCCGTTTTGGATTTTTTATGAATTAAAAAAAAACAATTTTAATTTTTAGGCAAAAGTAATTTTTTTTTTCTTCATACCTTTATTTTTACCGGCAAAACTGTTGAGTATATAGAAAAACGTTATATTAACAGATTAAAGGAATTGTAATTTTTAATTTTTTTAAATTTGTTTGAGCAAAATCGGACTAGTGGTTCTCGAGTTATGTCAAAAAAAAGACCACCAAAGGTGACAATTTCCCCTATATGAGTTACTAACTTCAAATCGATATATCTCGATTCCTAGACGTGACCCAGAGCGAAACGCCGGGCCACGTATAACTTGTTTTTGACCGATATAACATTTCCCGTTGGTTTCATCCCATCCCGATTTTGACTGTCGCATAGTGTAATAAATGAAAATAATAGGCGAAGCTGGTCAAAATGTCTTACTGCCATTACTTCGCAAATAGGTACATACATATGAGTGTAAGAATGTCAGAATAGCTGTACTTCCGTGTATTTCCCTTCCGTAATTGGAATTCTGTGTAATTTTACTATGAATTTGGCTCATTCCATCTCAAATCACCCAGGCCGGGGGAAAGTAAAAATTACGTTTGCGATAAAACTCACAGGGATTGTTCCTTGAACAATTTAAGGAGACACGTATTTTTTCTTTTTGCTCAGAAATGCGAATTTTTCGAATAATTAATTTNAAGTGTAGAAATGATCTACAACTTGCAAAACATGTTTCGTTTCCACAAAAATAAAGCGAACACTATTAAATTGAAGAAATAGTCCATGTCCAAAAACCCCGGAGGAACACTGAAAGAATTCTGTGTCTTAAATTAGCATATTTTAAACGAATTCGGAATGTCAAGGTGGAAAAGAAACCAACCTTTCTATAAGGAAACAATTATAGAAAAGTGTATTCATGTCTCCGCCAGCAATTTGTGACGACATCATTTAAAAGCAGCTAAGGAGAACGATGACACTATTTATTAGATGGAACATTCAACAAGCCAATGTGCTAAAATGCGGGTATAAACAATTATTGATTATTTAATATCGGAACCGAGATCATGTAAGTTAACTGAATGATTTTCACACACTTTTGAAACACAAATTATATGCTTTTTTACTGCGTAGCGTGACAGGGTGTGGCGCGCCGGTCGCGCGGGGTACGCGGGCCGCCGCGACGCTAAGCAAATTTAATGTTTGAAAGAGCAATAATGTCAATGGATTTTATTTCGCTTTTGAAAAGATAATAATGTCAATTGACTTTATTTCGCAATAGGGTGGGAAATAAAGTCAATTGATAGCAACGAAATTAAAATGTATATTATGATTATCAGCAACCCAGTTGATAAAAAAATTAAATTTTCTCAATAAAAATTACTCTGGAAACCACAAAATGCAGTTGTAGATATTGTAACTCAGTTTCCAACTTTCAGAGGCTAGTTGCCATATGTACCACTTCAGGCACCGACAACGAAACTGAAGTTCAGTTTCCCTTCATAATCGACGAGCTTTGTAGGGGTTGGTGAAGCAGCTACTGAGATACGGCATTTATTCATGCCACACCTATTTTCCAACAATTTTATAACTTTCAACAATTTGGATTCAGTATTTGCGAAAATTACGCAGTTTTATGTTTTCGAAAAAAATCATTATATGCGAGGGAGCTCGGCATGGTTTTCGTGTGATTTCGGCCATTTTCACAACCAGCCTTCTTGGATAAAGAGCAATCTATGAGATATCTATTGTTTTTCTGGAGTTATTGTGTTAACTGACGGATAGACGGATATCGTTTAATCGACTCTTCTTATGGTTCTGAGCATTTCAGTTCCTTTAGGCTGTTACAAACAACCGTTATGCGATCAAAGTTATAATACCCATGTGCACAAGTGTGCTCGGTTATAAAAATGTTGCATGCATTGTGAAAAATTCATTGTGCCAATACATTTTCTCATCTAATTTTTGTTCCACTCAATGCCCGCTTATTTAAATTACAACAGAAGGCTAATAGGGTTATAAAAAAAAAATAAATGATACAGCAAATAATATAAATAAACATTAAATGAAAAAAAGAGAAACTACGACTACCTCTCCAATATGGCCAATATAATAACATTCCTTGAACTAAGAGAAAAAAATTTATTAATTTGAATATTAACATATGAGTACTTTCATCGCATTATTGCTTTCTAAAAAGTCATTCTAAAAATGCTTTTTAATTTCCTGTCTCATAAATATGTAATGTGTATGCCTGCAAAGAAGAATGCACCTCATTCAAATACTTGGCTTGACTAACTTCACGCTCATTCTACTCACTATCTATACTCTATTTATGTATGTATGTCTGCAATCGCGACATAAATACGACGCTGTGAGTATTATTATCATTTATATTGGTCCTGCCAAGCAAACTACTTAAGCGCTTACACAACTACTTACTTATTTACATAAAAATACATATACATACATACATACATACATCTAAATATATGTATAAACATCATTGTATGATATATACATACACACATACATACGTATATACGAGTACATATTGATATCAAAAGGTATGCGAATTGGATGTGAATGAATAAATTTGCATAGAAATTTTGCATTTACCAAGTTTACGAAATCAATTTAGCTTTTGCCGGCAATTTAACCTGCATAAATGCATGTAATTTAAGTCATACAGTATGCATACATATACATACATACATACACACATACGAATATAAATAGTAGATATAAAGGATAAATAGGAGCTACTTGCGCTGCACACACAAACATACATACATACATACATACATACATACTCAATATGTATGCAAGCAGCGCATGCCCCACGTCCATCAACTTACCACTCTTGCTTAGCCGGTGAATTTTGACTGCTTTCTTGGCACAACCGTTGACAGAAGTAAATTTCCAATTAACCGCCTACACGGTTCACCACAGCTACACATACACTACGAGGGTTAAAAAG
>NW_016166678.1:2647-14481 GCF_001687245.7 Rhagoletis zephyria | reverse complement strand
GTTCGCGAACATGCTTCAATTATTGATTATTTAATATCGGAACCGAGATCATATAAGTTAATTAATTGGTTTTCTCACACTTTTGAAACACAAATTATATGCTTTTTTACTGCAGACAAGTTGTTGCCCCAAAACACAGCAGAAATCTTCCAATCAGGGCTGCCAACTATCCTTAGTTATGAGGTGCCATATTGAGGATCAAAAAGTGCCAAATAGAAAAATAAAAGTGCCAAAAAAGGTGTCATTCCTTTTAATCATTCACATTTAGCAATAAAATAAAGCTACATTTTCCAAACAAAAGTGCAATGATAAAATAAGATAAACCAGTTGAATAGCCTTTATAAATTAGAAAATTTTAGTTGAGAAAAAGAAGTGCACGCAATGGATTTCACAAAAATGTATTGAAATGTTATTTTTTTTACAATTTGGCACAAAGTGCCAAAATGGAAATTAAGTGCCATTTGAAGTAAAATAGGGACAAATGGCACGGTTTGAGCCAAGTTGGCATCCCTGCTTCCAATAACTTACAAATATAAAAATGTGAAATATCGAGGGCTGGAATTCATTAATACCCTCTATCTGCAATTTGCACAAAAACTAATTTGTGATTTTTGAAACCATCTGGGACTTATTACCTGTCGTTATATAAGGTAAAATTAATATCACTGATGACAGTTAAAGCTTAGGTGGATTTTTATATCAGAATCTCAAGTGAAAATTTTATTTCAACGTATACAACGTAAAACGTCAAATTTTAACTTTTATTTTTAACCGAAAAAACAAAAGTCATATTTTAACTTTTATATTTGACCGAAAAAATAAAAGCCAGGTGTTTACTTTTATTTTGGGACCGAAAAAATAAAAGTCATATTTTAACTTTTATTTTTGACCGAAAAAANTTTTATTTCAACGTATACAACGTAAAACGTCAAATTTTAACTTTTATTTTTAACCGAAAAAACAAAAGTCATATTTTAACTTTTATATTTGACCGAAAAAATAAAAGCCAGGTGTTTACTTTTATTTTGGGACCGAAAAAATAAAAGTCATATTTTAACTTTTATTTTTGACCGAAAAAATATAAGTCAATTGGTAACTTTTATTGTTGACTGAAAACATATCGGTGAAAAAATAACGATTATTTTTTAACTATTTTGATAAAAAGCATAACCGTTACGGTCCCTGTTTAAATCTATGAATAATACCTTTTCCGAATCTCAGTTCCACGGAAATATGGTTAATATTTTTCAATATATTATATTACTCACTATCGACTTTTCTGCTTTTTTGACAAACAAGGTAAACTGCAACTGCAGCTTGCACTTTAGTTTGATATATAGCTCAATTCTGTGGCTGCTACAGATCGGCCTAACTAAGTCGTATGACTTAGCAATTATATATAGATACTAAAGGCCTGAACTTTAAAACATAGCGACATGTAACACATCGTGCAAGTGCCAGTTTATATCATGTCGCTTATACATGTTTGAAAGTAATATATGAAGACATTGCCGAATAAATTCAAATCAAATCATGCATCAAATTTATGCATGTCAACAAAAGGAACACTTGCAACATATTCAGCATTATTATTTACATTGTATATACGGGAAGAGATTTTCCGAATTTCGCAAGCTCCTACTATAGTAAAATTTATTAAACAATTATCTAATTAAAAATCTATATACCAACGGTGGGCAAACGTGGTTCTCTGCTTAGCAAAGTGCCACTCTTTGCTTAGCAAAGTGCGGCTCTTTTTACTTTCTCCTTGCTTAGAACATTTTGCTCTTTTTACTTTTTAAAATACATATTTCATATATATTACAAATATACATAAATACATACATATTATACATATAAATACATATTTTAGCCCACAGTAATTTGCCAACAAGAAAACAGCTGATCAAGAAGAGCTAGTTGGAATTTACGCAAATCCCTATATTGAATTTGATGGTTTGGAAGTTGAAATAGTAAAATGCGACTAATTAAAGTTGTAAGAAATAAGTTTAGTCAGTGAACTGTGTCAGGATAAGAATTCAGGATTTGTTGGCTGCGCTGGTAACATGAATTTTATAACCGGTAATTAAAGTGTCTGTAAATTTTTAAACCTTTTCCGCATTTTGTGCTCTCACTGCCATACCTAAACAAAAGCGTTGGGCGGAGCGGTTTCTGACGCCTAGCGTTAGCGCCGAAGTGCCATACCTAAACAAAAGCGTCAACGCTACGTCAAATGCTGAAATAACACAAACAATAAGCATAGGTTTGTTTGTGTGTAACACGAAAATGACAGTTTCGCCGTTTTCTGCAGCCAACTTCAATATCTAACGCCCTGTCAAAATCGGATTTTCCAACCGCTCAGCGTTGACGCCGCGCTGTTTCGGTATGCTTCATACAAATTGTATGGGCATGAGAATTTTTTGAAAGCCAGACAACGATGACGCTTTTGTTTAGGTATGGCAGTCATGTAACCGGTAAATTTGGTTACCATCTCATAAGTTGGTAACAAAATATTGCCCCGTGAACTATGCAATACAATTATTTCCACAAATCTTCATAGCTAAGTTGCTGAATATTTTCACTGCATTACCAACGTACCTAGAATCGCGGTGACAAGAAGAGGTAACATTTTTTGGTAATAAAATTTTCCGGTCCCAAAATCTTCGGTAACGTGCAGAATAGACCTGTCAATGTAAATAAAATTTCTATCAGCTGTTTGTCTAACTTGCAAGTTTCTGCAAATTTTCTGTTCGCGTACTATTTTGGATATTTTTCTTTTGTGAGAGAACAGATAATATTTCGCCGGCATTTTTTACTGGAGATTTTAAACGAACGTACCTATTGACTATGCAACATTTAACATAATTGTTACGAACGGCTCTAACCGACCTAAAACCAGATTTTTAAAATCACGCCAAAGGGATCTTTTGAATTTTCTTTTATATCTATCTTACGTACAATAGAATAATAATAAAATTAATGTTTTTAATTTCTAATAATAATTTTATTTAAAAATAAAATTTTTGTTTTTCTTGTTCTTTTTTTGTGGCTCTTTGTAGCATTTAGAACTTAGATGTGGCTCTTTTCGGCCTCGGCCTTGCCCACCCCTGCTATATACGTTTTCATACAAGGCAGGATTAAACATTATTAAAAATATGTTGCAGAAACACAACAGCAAACAACAGCTGAGCTAAGAAGCAATGACATGCTATAACAGTATGTTTGAGATGGAATGACTTGGCATAGTAAGGCTTGAAATTTTTGAAAATGACATTTTAATAGATACGCTGGGAAGAAGTTAAGAAAATGTTTAAATTTATATTTTGTAAACAAACATTTTTCAGGTAAAAGTGTCACCGTTTTTGAAATATTAAAATTTTTTTGAATTAAAAAAAATCGTGCCTTTTCATGTATTTTCTTTAACTGCATCTACAAACAAGCCTATACTTAGAAAATTTTTTATGTAAAATACTTCCAGATAGTTGCTTCTCTATATTCAAATGGAATGTAGTAAAAATATATTAAGGAACCATTATAAAATTAGGACTATTTTGGGATTTTTAACTTTTTGATATTTTTTTCCCCAACTTTGACTATCTCTGGTGAAAAAAAATGTACTGAGCTATAACTTAACATTACATAAAAAAATTGCTAATTTAATAAATATTTCAGAAAGATGCCACTCTTACTATTTCGAATAGAAAAAAAAGTTATAGCCGCTTTTGTGGGTAAAGGACTGAGACACGCTAGAATGTATTTAATAGATTTAAATTGAATTTGCTCTTGTTACCGTCAAATGACATGCTAAATAGTACAAAGGTACATTATTACCTGCTCCTGACATTATTTTGTGTTACTTACCGGGATTCGGACTAGAGTTAATAACAAGGGCTATATCTATCAATATTTTTTGTGAAGGATGGGTTCACGTGAAATAGAATATACATGAGTTGTTTGAAGAAAAATTTATTCATTTATTGATAAAATATGCTCAAATTGGCGACCTTCTACTCAAATACAAACTCGGTACCTTTTAAGAAAATACGTGTTTAGAGATACTAAACTCAGTTTGGCTATCTCAGCAGCAGCTCGAATGGATTCAGGTCTGGCGATCGAGCGGGCCACGTGATTGGCCCGTATCGTCCAATCCATCGGCGAGGATAAGTTTCGTCTAAATGAGCTCTTACTTCACGCCCGTAGTGAGCAGGGCATCCGTCATTTTGCTGCCATAGTCTTCGCCGCAGGTTTAAGGGTACATCTTCTAAAAGAGTTGGAAGCCGTTCCTGAAAGAACTTTAAATAACTGTGGGAGTTGAGCGCTGACGGCAGTTCCACAGGTCCCGATATCTGACAATTAAAAATACCGCACCATAAATTTTTTTTTGCTGGTACTGCGAACGATCTTATCTCATTTCGTGAGGATTGTCTATCTGACAACTGTGAAGGCAATTAAAATAACCATCACGTTTGCATGATGATTCATCGCTCCAAATTATTTTATTAAAAAAGTTGGGGTCTGAATCATGCATTCGCAACATTTCGCGGCAAAATCTAACCTTCGACAGGTAATCTCTTTCTTGTAGAGCCTGAACACGTTGAATGTTGGGGATGTTATTTTAAAGCTTTGTGAACTGTAGTTTTTGGAATTCCAGTCCGTCTTTCCATCATTCTTACTGAAGTCGATGGACCTAGTTCCACATCCTCTAACACAACTTTAACATCTACCGTTGCAGGACGTCCTGTCTCGCCGCCACTCCTTCCAGGTATGCGACCTTAAAAAAGTTAAAAATGATAGTTAAAAGAAGAATGGCTTCAACCAAGAAAGGTGTAAAAATTACTTACCTTCAGAAATTTCTCTATGGGTGCGGGGGAATACTTCACGACCCGGATGCCGACGATTTGGGTATCGCTCTGCATAGAGTCTTTGAGCAGCTCTGGCATTACAGCAAGCTTCACCGTAAATTAGGTGAATATCCGCATATTCATACGACGTATACTGCGTGTTCTCTGTCATAGTATTAATAAATAAATAAATAAATAAATAAAACAATGTTCGAAGGGTCCAATTTCACAAAATCCACTTTCATTATTTTCAGTAAGTAACACGAAATAATGTCAGGAGCAGGTAATAATGTACCTTTGTACTATTTAGCATGTAATTGGTCGGTAACAAGACCAACTTAAATTTAAATCTATTAAATACATTCTAGCGTGTCTCAGTCCTTTACCCACAAAAGCGGCTATATATTTTTTTTCTATTCGAAATAGTAAGAGTGACACCTTTCTGAAATCTTTATTAAATGAGTAATTTTTTTATGCAATGTAAAGTTATAGCTCAGTACATTTTTTTTCACCCGAGATAGTCAAAGTTGGGGAAGAAAATNGGAAGAAAATATCAAAAAGTTAAAAATCGCAATGTAGTCCTAATTTTATAATGGTTCCTTAATATATTTTAACTACATTGCATTTGAGTATGGAGAAGCAACTATTTGAAAGTATTTTACATAAAAAATTTACTAAGTATAGGCTTGTTTGTAGATGCAGTTAATGAAAATACATGAAAAGGCACGATTTTTCTTTAATTAAAAAAAGTTTAAATATTTCAAAAACGGTGACCCTTTTACCTGAAAAATTTTTGCTTATCAGGGAGCTCACCACCACACCTGCCCTCTCCTCAAGTTTGGCAGGTTACTTCTGGGTCACCCAGTATAAGGTAAACGTCAGGTGACAGGTAATAAGGTCAATGGAAATAAGGTCAATTGACTTTATTTCCCACCCTGGTGCGAAATAAAGTCAATTGACATTATTACCTTTTCAAAAGCGAAATAAAGTCAACAAAAATTTGGAAATAAAGTCATTGACGCTATTTCCTCATTCAAATGGAAATAGCGTCAACAATGCTTAAAGTATGTCGATTCATAGAAAAAAATGTTGTTCTTACAATAAACATTGCCCCGTAAGTGTTGTTCTTTAATAGAAGAAAAAGGTTATAGCCAAACCCTCAGTGTTGTGATATTAATCCACACACAATCATGAACTCCCACCAATTGATTTTATTAAAAAAATTTAAATTACGAATATGTAAAAACGCACAGCTGGAATACGAGAAATATTTGAAGAAAGAGTGTAGAAATGATCCATAACTTGCAAAACATGTTTCGTTTCCACAAAAATAAAGCGAACACTATTAAATTGAAGAAACAGTCTACGTCAAAAAACCCGGGAGGAACACTGAAATAATTCTGTGTTTTAAATTAGCATATTTTGAACGAATTTGGAATGTCCAAGGTGGAAAAGAAACCAACCTTTCTATAAGAAAACAATTATAGGAAAAGAATTTTCTTACACTGTATTCATGTCTCCGCCAGCAATTTGTGACGACATCATTTAAAAGCAGCTAAGGAGAATGACGACACTATTTATTAGATGACACATTCAACGAGCCAATGTGCCAAAATGCGGGTATAAACAATTATTGATTATTTAATATCGGAACCGAGATCATATAAGTTAATTAATTGGTTTTCTCACACTTTTGAAACACAAATTATATGCTTTTTTACTGCAGACAAGTTGTTGCCCCAAAACACAGCAGAAATCTTCCAATCGGGGCTGCCAACTATCCTTAGTTATGAGGTGCCATATTGAGGATAAAAAAGTGCTAAAATGTGCCAAATAGAAAAATAAAAGTGCCAAAAAAGGTGTCATTTCTTTTAATTCATATTTAGCAATAAAATAAAGCTACATTTTCTAAACAAAAGTGCAATGATAAAATGAGATAAACCAGTTGAATAGCCTATATAAATTAGAAAATTTTAGTTGAGAAAAAGAAGTGCACGCAAAGGATTTCACAAAAATGTATTGAAATGTAATTTTTTTTTACAAAAGTGCCATTTTGGCACTTTGTGCCAAATTGAAAAATTAAGTGCCATTTGAAGTGAAATAGGGACAAATGGCACGGTTTGAGCCAAGTTGGCATCCCTGCTTCTAATAACTTACAAATATAAAAATGTGAAATATCGAGGGCTTGAATTCATTAATACCCTCTATCTGCAATTTGCAGAAAAACTAATTTAGAATTTTAGAAACCATTTGGGACTTATTTATTACCTGTCGTTTATATAAGGTAGCATTAATATCACTGATGACAGTTAAGCCTTAGGTGGATTTTTATATCAGAATCTCATCTTTGTGAAAAGTGTGCAGATAGAGGGTATTATTGAATATAAGCCCTCGATGTTTAAAATATATAAAAAATTTATTTCAACGTATACAAAAAATGTGGGAGACGCGAAGGGGGGGCCGGGGGGCCGCGGCGTAGCGTGAGGTGGTGTGCGCGCCAGTCGCGGAGGGTTACGCGGGGCGCGCGCGGTGTGGCGCGCTGACGGGGGCCGCCGCGAAGCTAAGAAAATTTAATGTTTGAAAGAGAAATAATGTCAATGGATTTTATTTCGTTTTTAAAAAGGTAATAATGTCAATTGACTTTAATTCGCACCAGGGTGGAAAATAAAGTCAATTGACCTTATTNAATCTTATTACCTGTCACCAAACTTCAAAGTCTAGGGGGGCTCCAGCCACCAAAAGTGGGCAGGGTAGTATATATGTATTTGTACTTAAAAAGCTTGATACTTACCTAATAATGAAAGCCGCAGCAACATTCCGGACCTTCGGACATTTATATAAGGCAGCAACGGTAAGAAAGTTGCCAAATATACCCACAATCATTATAATAAAAGTTGCTACTCCTGCGCATATTAACAGCGTGGGAGAAAACCTGAAAAGGATAAGATTATTTATTTCGATTTTTTTGCTAATCAGCTCAACGATCGCAATTATTCTCTAGTTTTTTTTTCAATGAACATACTTACATATCGTTAGCTCAATATAGAAATGCCCTATCTATAGGGTTGCCAGACCTAAAATGCCGAAAAGGTACAGAAAAGAACAAATTGGGGGACTTGGGGTACAACTGAGAAAGAAAAAGGGGTATTTTTCGGGGGACAAATAAAACTAAATGCCTTCAACAAAAAATTGATTTATTCGCTTATTGAGCAACAAAACCGTTCGAATATAAAAATTCAATATCATTTGAACAAAACAAAGTTACACTGGCGATCAAAACTTAGTGCATGGTGATTTTATTTTAAATATTTACAATTTCTTCAAGTAAATTTTTTTGTTATATTTTGTAAAATATTTTTCATGCTTTAGCCAAAGCCATAAAATTAATCCAAACTATCAAACTTAATACGAACTCTAGAAAAATTAAACAAATTTCCATAAAAATTTTGAACTTTTTAATCTGAATTCTTGGATATGCAGTTACATGGCTAAAGGTTTGCGCGGCTAAAAACCGCATATAACTTTGATACTTTTTATACCCGAGCGCACTTGTGCACAAGGGTATATTAATTTTGTTCACATAACGGTTGTTTGTAACAGCCAAAACGAATCGAGATAGATATAGACAAATGTATACATAAATGATCAGGATGAAAAAAGAAATCGATTAAGCCATGTCTGTCTGTCTGTCCGTCTGTCCGTCTGTCCGTCTGTCCGTGTACACGATAACTCGAGCAAAAATTGAGATATCTCAACGAAATTTGGTATGTAGGTTTCCCTTTATCCAAGGTAGGTTGGTATTGAAAATGGGCGAAATCGGACTGTAACCACGCCCACTTCCCATATAACGGTAATTTCCAGAAATACGAAAACTGCGATATTTTAGTAACTACTGAAGATAATTCACTCAAAATTGATATTTACAATAATTTTTAGACGAAAAATAAGAATATTATAAATTTTTGGAAAATGGGCGTAGCCACGCCCACTTATGGTTACATGTGTATATCTTGGTAACCGCTGCAGCAATTTCTTCCAAACTTGGCACAGATGTTGGCCTTGGTACACCATACCAAATGGCCGACAATTTTTTAAATCGGACAATAACCACGCCCACATCCCATATAACGGTAATTTAGAGAAATACAAAATCTTCGATAAATCAGTAAATATAAAAGCTAATTTATTCAAAATTTATGCTTGGAACAATTCTTAACCAAGAAATACGTTTATAATAAAATTTTGGAAAATTGGCGTGGCACCGCCCACTTATGACCACATATATGTATCTCGGTAACCGTTCTACCAATTTGTACCAAACTCGGTGTGGTTATTGTGCTTGCCACATATCAGCAAAACATCGAAAATTATTGAAATCGGACTAAAATTGAGGCCGCTTTTCATATAACGGTAAAGTTCGAAATTGAAGGACGCTAATTTACTCAAAATTGATACACCCCGGCTTACCATGTAGCGGTAGCTTTCGGAAAGGTGAAAGTCATATATTAAATACTTGCGCCGGGTATTTAATGTTCGGCTTCGCCCGAACTTAGACTTTCTTACTTGTTTGCTGATAGTTTTTTCCATACCAAGATGAATTTGATGAAAATGTGCAAAAACGTTTGCAAAAAAAAATTTATAAAAAGTCAACGCCAGTTTTTATAAATTGCACTTCTTATATGCAAATTGCGCTGTTTAAATAATAATAGATTGGCGCTTACACATATGTTAGAGTTTGGCCGAGCTTCTCCTTCGATTCGTGGCGTGCGCCTTGATGTGGTCACACAAAGCGGAGGGACCTACAGTTTTACGCCGACTCCGAACGGCGATTGTATTTTTATGAGAAGCTGTTTTTCATGGCAGAAATACACTCGGAGGTTTGCCATTGCCTGCCGAGGGACGACCGCTGTTAAGAAAAAACCTTTTTTCTATATTTTTTTTGTTGCGATGTAGCTTTGACCAGGGCTTGAACCCAGGTGATGCGGAGTGGAAGCGCGCTGCTTACCACTACACCACAGCGGCTGTTTAAAACTTGCACTAATTTTACAAAAATTTCATGAGGCGTGTAACTGCGTATCCAAGAATTCAGATTAAAAAGTTCAAATTTTTTATGGACATTTGTTGAATTTTTGTAAAATTTGTATCAAGTTTGCAAGTTTGATTAATGAATGTATATGGTTTTGTTTAAAGCATGAAAAGTATTTTTATACAAAATAACAAAACAATTAACTTGGAAAGCATTGTAGATATTTGAAAAAATAACCATTCACCCAGTTTTAACCGCCATTGTGTGTACATAAAAAATATATGTACATATACATATTTATGCGTCAGAGTTGTTGCGAATATTCGCATTCGCATTCGCAACCGCGGAGCTTCCGCATTAATTTTAACATTCGCAATAATCAATGCGGAGCTTTTGCGAATGCGAATGTTGTGCAAGTGCACCGATAAAACGTATATCTGGCAAACAAAATGACAAATTGTAGCCAATATTTTTTGCCTTTGGTCATGGGAGTATTTGTGTAACAAAACTGGTCAAATGTCATTTATCAACTTTGATAAAAATGTCTTTAAACATATACACCCTCTGATGCTGATTATTTCTTAAGCTATATAACCGAGCTAGTTAGCAATGGGCAATCATACAAATTCCCACATCTACTTGATCTTTGGCGTACAAAGAGATATAAAGAAGAACGTATGCACTGTAATTTTTAACCAAATTGTCGTGATAAGCTTTTGATGTTACATATATTCGTTTAACAGGCTAACCTAATATTCACGCACGCCGCCAATTTATTGTCAAAAATTTCTGATGCACATGCAACTTGTATGAGATCAACCGAAATTGAACGGCGTGCGTATGAAGCTAACTCAATTTCCAATTTTTGTTCTGCGTGACATTTTGATTTGACGTTTCGCTCAATGAAATCAAATGCAAACGCATGCAAGTCAATTTCGGGTGACGCAAAAAAACAAATTCGACGGCATGCGTACCAAAACGCAAGCCGCGAATATTAGGTTAGCCTGTAAATCATTTCAAATGGGGCTCTTTGGGGAATTTATTTTTAGCAAACATTTTAAAAACATTAATTTTGTTTACTTGTCGGGCAATTTTTTTTTCATAGGGAAATATGTATGTACATTGGATCCTTGGCTAAAAGCCTCTGCTGTAACACTGTCCCCCTACGTCTCCCTTCTTTGCTATTTAAAGTCAAAGGTTAAGCTCCTAGAATAGGGATTTCCAGCAGAAATGGTAAACGTCTGGCTATAAACAGAATCGATGCTCAAATAATTAAAAAGCTATAGGTCTGATCTTTAATTAGGTAAGAATTACGTAACTATCTGACACCCTCATCATCCGTGATTCCAATAATTCAAATGCTTTTTAAAAACGGTCTTTTTTTTTTAAATAACAACATTCTGATCCGATCCGGATCAAAATTTTAATTCCTGGAAAATAGTAATTAATTTTCCATATACACCTATTAAGCTCGCTATAAGCACAAATTTTTCAAACCAGTCGCAGAAGAAAGTATTAAAAATGAATTAGAAAAATAATATTAAAAAAACTTCTTAATATACAACGCTTTTATAAATGGACTAAAAAGTAGAAAATAATATTTCTCAGTCCCATAGAATTTGTTTTGATAACTTTTGATTTTGAAATTTTAGCAAAAGTCATTATAAACAATCTATGAAATTGAAAATGAAAAAAGTGGAGCGCATGCAATACAAAGCATTCGATTTAATTGACAATAGTCAAACTACATAACGTAGACCTAAAATTTCTACAGCGAAAGTAGAACTTGGAAATCGATTTTAAGCGGTCGTTATTCATATACCCACATACATACATACATATATTACTTTTCATATCAATTCAAGTGTATTACATGCGCCCCACGCTTTTCATTTTCAATTTCATAGATTGTTTATAATGACTTTTGCTAAAATTTCAAAATCAAAAGTTATCAAAACAAATTCTAT
>NW_016166678.1:0-2594 GCF_001687245.7 Rhagoletis zephyria | reverse complement strand
CGTGTCGTCTATTTCCGCTGTAGCAAACGTAGTACATAGGGCGACATCTAGATGTCATCTACCTCGCCCTATTCACTACAGATGTCGCCCTATGCACTATGCTTTTTTATAGGAACTTTTCAAAGCAAAGCTTTATGGTGTCGGACACACAACATTGAAAGTTTCTGGACACACAACATTGCAAGTTGATAAAAGCGTTGTAAAAACCGGAAGGAAGCACGAACTGTTCAGAACGAAAAATGACATTGAAGATGGCACAACGCCGTAACCAGTGTGTCTCCAAACCAAATTTGACAAGGGATGACGGAAAATTGCCAAAAAAAAAAGAAATCATATTAACCTAAAGCCTAAAGGTCTGAAATCATGAAAATCCCTTCAAGGAAACGGCAGAATTGAACTTTGATGCAAGTTCACATGGGAAATCTGCTTACGACGTGATTAGAGGAAATGTTAAGAGACTAGCAGCTAGAGCAAGTCTTCAACTCCTGATGTTACAACAAATTCGTTCACCCGAAGCCCTCTACCAATGGGGTGCTGTATGTTTCCAATGGGATGCCTGTAAAAAATAATTGCAACTAACTTTTCAGCGGACTTTATTTCGACTATGATTTCGTGCCAATTACTTTAATCCTATTTCAAGCTAGTTTAAAATGTTAAATAACATCAAGTTAGGGAACTTCATATCCTTATTTAACGAATCTTTAAATCAATAAATAATTTTTTCTTTTTAGTTTTTATTGTAATAAAGGCGTGTTATTGGTTTTCTTTTAAACTATAATTTTATTACTCATTAGGTTAATTTTTTTACACACCTTTCCTTTTTCTTGTTTTAATAAAAGAACTAACCTTGAAGCTATCATTGGAGGTCTAATATTCTTTTGGAATGAGACCGAAACATCAACAACATCAACATCAACAACAGTTATTTTTTACAAGCATACTAGTCTCTTAAAATTTCCTCCAATCACGGCGTAAGCAGATTTCCCATGTCAACTTGCAACAAAGTTCAATTCTGCCACATCCTTGAAGGGACTTTCATGATTTCAGACCTTTAGTAAAGTTAATATCATTTATTCATATTGTTTTTGTTTTTTACACACCTTTCATCTTTCGAAAATATACAATTTCATAAAATTTCAATGTCTATTTATCATATTGCTCGAGCGTTAGATGATCTAGAGTCCAAACTCATAAGTAGCCTATTACGCCCATTTGGGCACTTAAAGTTGACATTATAGACAATGTTTTTATGTAAAAATAGAAATTTTTAAAAATTCTATAATCAAAAAAAAATCAAAAAGAAAAATGTTTAATTAATTTGTTTTTGTTTTTTATATGTTGCACATTAATGTAAAAAATGTACAATTAAAGCCAATAATAAGACGGAAGAAATAAATTTTATTTCATTTAGTTGTGTTGAAAGGTTTCCAAGATACAGCACTTTAAAGAAAGGTATGTATGGCGTTTTCTTAAAATTTAAGTCCCGTGTAAATAGGCAACCCTACGTTATATCGGCAAAATATGCTGCACATATATTCATGTCACCTAGACCTTCAATCTCTCCAACTTTCATCCATATCCTTAGAGGTCGCGCACAGAGGTGGCAAGTTTAAACTTTTATATTTGACCGAAAAAACAAAAGTCATATTTTAACTTTTATATTTGACCAAAAAAATAAAAGTCAAGTGTTAACTTTTATTTTGTGACCGAAAAAATAAAAGTAATATTTTAACTTTTATTTTTGACCGAAAAAATATAAGCCAATTGGTAACTTTTATTTTTGACTGAAAACATATCGATGAAAAAATAACGATTATTTTTTAACTATTTTGATAAAAAGCATAACCGTTACGGTCCCTGTTTAAATCTATGAATAATACCTAATAAATTTTCCGAATCTCAGTTCCACGGAAATATGGTTAATATTTTTCAATAGATTTATTACTCACTATCGACTTTTCTGCCGCTTTTTACTTTTTCGACAAACAAGGTCAACTGCAACTGCAGATTGCACTTTAGTTTGATATATAGCTCAATTCTGTGGCTGCTACAGATCGGCCTAACTAAGTCGTATGACTTAGCCATTATATATAGATACTAAATGCCTGAACTACAAAACATAGCGACATGTAACACATCGTGCAAGTGCCAGTTAATGTCATGTCGCTTATACATGTTTGAAAGTGATATATGAAGACATTGCCGAATAAATTCAAATCAAATCATGCATCAAATTTATGCATGTCAACAAAAGGAACACTTGCAACATATTCAGCATTATTATTTACATTGTATATACGGGAAGAGATTTTCCGAATTTTGCAAGCTCCTACTATGGTAAAATTTATTAAAAAATTATCTAATTAAAAATCTATATACCAACGGTGGGCAAACGTGGCTCTTTGAGCCAAATGCGGGTCTTTGCTTAGCAAAGTGCGGCTCTTTTTACTTTCTCCTTGCTTAGAACATTTTTGCTCTTTTTACTTTTTAAAATACATATTTCATACATATTACACATATACATACATACATATTATGCANAATGTCATGTCGCTTATACATGTTTGAAAGTGATATATGAAGACATTGCCGAA
>NW_016166677.1:15043-23522 GCF_001687245.7 Rhagoletis zephyria | reverse complement strand
AAGTCTCTTGACATCCATTTTTTTAATATAATTTTCAAATAAATAACTCTCTTAATTCAATTTGAATTAGTTTTTTTTTTAAAGGTGGCAGCCCTCATCCATTAGTAGAGAATGATTTTATATATCTCCTACCAAGTTCCATTAATCTACCAAAAATATTTCCTGAGAAATGCAGTATAAAAAATTCCGTTTGCATGGGAGGTGCCACGCCCTCTTGCCTAATCGAGATTAAATGTATCCTATATTTTAAGTTGGGCTAAATAACAGCGGTGTACAAAATTGCATGATGATCGGTTGAATAGTTAAAGCGTGAAAGCGTAGCAAACAAACAAACTCACTTTCGGATTTATAATATTAGTAAGGATTACAGATAAACAAGGGACGAATTTTGTATGGCTAATCTCCTTTTCAAATTACGGATTACGAGTTAAGCTCGAAAATGAGGATAATCTACTTATATGTAAACCTAGTATTAAACTCTCTGGAAAACGAGTTCATTTGCAACATTCAAAATCGCATTCGTTATATCTCTCGATGGCGTTCCTGACTTATTACGCTAGTCTCACGGCGGAGTAAAACGCCATTTTATGCTGTCTTCTATAAAATTTGCTGCGATTAAACTGCGCCTAATAGAATAATGCACTGTGCTATCTCTAGATGCTAGGTATTTCACTGGAATTGTACTCAACTCTTTCAAACTGCAGTCATGCACGCGTGTCTATTCACACAAAATAGACTGCAATTAATTTTTTATGAGTAACTAAAATGCCTTCTGCTTCAACTTTTACAAAAGTATAACACATTAACCCTGCCACATGGCACAGAAAACATAACCGAACGCGGTGGAGTGCTTTATTATCACTTCAAAAAGATGGAACGTTATTGTGCGCCACATTTGTTCGTTTGTACATATTTTGTTCGTTTAGTACAAACGACAAACTTTTAAGTATGAAAAAGCGAAACCCGCGGCTGCCGCCAACGACGACGACGATGAAGACACATACTCGGATCGTAGCTGCAAGCAGCGGCATTGAGTGCACCACCTCCACTACCCAACCCCCACGCCCCCAACACAAGACAACAGACTACTACCACACCTACAGAATATGCATGGGATGAAGAGAAGTGCCGGCAGAGTGGCGTGAAATCAGACACGTGCATTCATGGCAGCTTGTGGCATATGCGCACATACATGCAACCACTCCAATCCAGAATTTCATGCGCCTGGCAACTTCATTCCACTTACTCGAACACGCATATGTAGTACTTATGTACGTATGTATGTAGGTATACGTTTATGCATGCGTGAAGTAGGTTTCTGATACATTTTATGAATTATTAAAAGATTACAGCGGTGGCATAATTTATGCCTCAAAGCTTTAAAGCAGAGACAATGCAATGCATTTGAAGAATTTGTGAAAGAGGCAGCACAGAGACGGCACAGTGGCACACGGCTTAGTAATGAATTGGCATCGAATCCGCCCGCCATACAAATGGGCGTACTTTTGTTTATCAATTGCATAGCATAAACAAACTTGAAATGCATAAGTACGTCCGCTAGGTGAAGTCTGAGTATGTATTTTACTCGCGTGCTTAGCCGTTCTACATACAAAATATGGAAGTAATTAGTCTACAAAATTTTAAGCACTCGCAAGTGTGAGTCGAGTGAAGTGTCTTCTGCTGCATTGTCAAAAAGGAAATGAAATGAAATACTTCGAAATAATTCTTATTCTTTGTTGGCGGCCTTGGGGGGCGTAATCTCACCGCTCCTGTGGGGCATAGCAGTAGACAGCCCGGATAACCCAGAACTCTAAGTGTGAAGAACAATTGATTTTATAAAAGTTTTATAAGGATCTGAATATATTTTTATAAGCCTCTTGTTTTATTTTGTTTTTTCTTCCATTTCATGATTAGTGCCAAGCCTCTATGTACAAATTTTAACTTTTAGATCACTATAAATTTTCTTCATTCAAAGCGATTAGTCAATATTTCTTTGTTGTAAAATTTGTCAGGAACAAGCCAATTTATACAGTTCTATGAATTTTTGGTTTTTACATAGATTAATTGCGCATTCTCTATCGGAGTAGAATTTGCCTTCATAAAGATCATGAATGCTCTTCAGTCATACAATTTCTTATTTTGTTAGATAAGAAAAAAGCTTTGTTTTTGAACCTATAATCCATCTATAAATTTTTCTGTGTAGATTAATTGTTCTTCCCCTTTTCGAAGTTGGATTCCCCTTCAAAGAGATCGTTTGGATAGCTTAACTAAATTTGACTTCAAAAACAGGTGGCAACCCCTTGCGTTATATTTTCAAGCTAAAATCTTCTTAAACCTCTTTCGTTTGACACCCATATGGTGATACCTATCTATTTCAATAACCTAATTCCTGTAATTCCAATGGAATTTGATTTTTTTCACAGGCGGCAACCCTCTACATGTAGTTAAGAAATAAACCCCGTTTCATACACATTTCTATTGATACCCATCACTTAATAATTCATTTAACTTATTTAAAAATTTTAATTTAATTTTTTAACCCCCTAATGTCCACAGGTCAAGCGTTTAATATAACACTTAAATTTTTAAAATAAAACGAATCGTGCAGATCTGATAGCACTGGTAAAAATTAAAATAATTATTTTATGCATTAGCAAAAAAGCATTACTTCAGAAAGTGCAAAAAATGATCAGATTTTTATTTCGTCTTTTGAAAGCTAAAAACCCGTACTATTAATAAAGTAATAAAAAATAAAATATTTTTACATATCGAGGGCTTATATTCAATACCCTCTATCTGCAAAAACTCAATTTTTCAGGAGAGCAAAAAAACTGTTTTGGCAGCTGTTTTTAAAAGTGTTAATAATTTTAAGTACACACGCATGTCTTAAATATTCACGCAATATACTAAAACTAGATTTTTACTTTTAATTCATTTAATTTTAGTTTAAAGATCAGATAGAGGTTATTGCAATTCGAATTATAACTATTTATATAGACAAATTTGCTGATAGAGGGTTTTGCAGAATAATGAAAATGTCAGTTCTTTAGACGTAAATACTATTTTAAACTAAGATTTTAATGCAGAAATCATAGGTGTGAAAATTCGTTCCCTTCTATTCCGATGTGCCCAGGTAACCACTTAATTTTAAATATGTTTTTGTGTCAAAAGAGTATTTCACGTGATTTCGAAATTATATGAGAATCATTAGCACTGTTAAAAGAGGCTTCGCTGGCTGGTTTACTGTCCGTTCAGATGAGGAAATTTCCTTCGTTTATAGAGGCGAAACGTACAGCTGATTCGGCTGTAAATGCCGAGCAGTACGGGGGAAAAGCACTGAAGGCAATTGTAACACCCAGCCCTTTTGTTACCACCATATATGGAACCGTCTGTGAAAATAAGCTCCCAGGTAATTTATGAGTATCAACCCGGGCAAATGCCCTTGCGGTAGAGTTTTTACTTTAGTAAGCATCGGATGATGTCGAAATCTTTGATGTAGCTTAATATACGAAATAAAGGTGATTGCTTGCTACATCGGTTTTTTTGTTGAAAGCAGGATTCGACGTGAGAGATAGCTTTTATTGGCGAGGTGGGAAATGCACGGATGCTTTTTCTCCTCTGCTACATAGTAAGGTGTTTCTAGCAATTTAAGATGTTTTTTTGCGCAGTGTCCATAAATTACGAGCCCAAAGTCAACTTTTACATAATGACAGTTCTGCTTAAAAGTAGGTTTATTGTAAAAAATCATTCCAAATATTTTCAATGTATCAGTATAGGGGAGGGGTGTTAGACAAGGAGAGGGTTGGATGTATGTATTTATTTGTATTTTCTGCATATGTGAAAAAATTACTTTTTCAGCTTAAATCTAAGCTCCTGAAGATTTGGACCAATTGATTAGATCCTTTAGTATGTTAGAAAAAATAATTTTTACTTGCGTCAAGTCCTTAGTCTTAGATAAAATTAAAATATCATTATCGTATTTAGTTTGGCAATAGGAATAATAATGGCAGTTTCCCACTCTTGATGATATAAAATGTAGTTATGGAGTTTAATGACTCTATGTTTGATGGGATACGGATGATTTTTTAGAACGGGGTACGGGATTTTGTCTGCACCAGGGCTTTTGCCTGTCATCGAAGAGATGGTTGGTCAAACTCTTAAATAGATATGAGTAAGAGAGAATTGTGGGAATCTTCGGACCAAGTGGAGGCAAATAAACATATACACATCGCTCATTTACTTTAGTAGTGTCATAATCAAAAAAATACAAATTTTGAGTTGAGTATGCAGAAATTATCGCTACGTCTTTTTCTATTTCGTGTAAAAATATCATAGCTGTATCGATTAAGCCGTGTATGCGGCTCTCAAGAAAACGGTCAAGAAAAAATTGCCATTACTTCGCGTGTGTGTCCAAGGAATTTTGACATTTTTGATACCTCACAGCCTGTTGCCTCACTCTTTCCTCAAGAAATAATGGAACGGGCATATATTTCTGTTGCAAAACTGGGTTGCCTTATGCTCTTTCTTCACAAAAAACTTTAGAAAACCGTAGTAGAAAGCGTAGTAAATTTCTTAAGAACTGCATACTGCCTTTAGGAAATTTGACTCAAGAAAATTTCTTAGCCATTTCTTGTACGTCATTTTATATGGAGTTTTTGCTTTTCTTGAGAGCTGCATACAGGCCGTTACCAGAATCTCACTAGAATAAAATATGTATTCATTTTTAGTATCGGCGTATATGTAAATTCAAAACTTTAAAGCCGTCCTTCTCGGGTTTTTATTTTTTGAGTTATGACATTATTGTAGTAAATGAGCGGACATGTATATACCTGTAAGCTACCGGCCAAACCCGATCTTAGAATAAACTATTTTTGTAACTCTCATCATCAGTCCAACTGAAGCTACGCAGTCCACAAGATTTGGTTTCGGTTGGACATCGCATTAGGTAGAACAAGTTTAGCCTGGGCAAAACTAGTTTGACCTAAGATCGGATTTTACCGGAACATATACATACATGCATCGGCACATGTAACTTACCCAGTCTTTATTTGGCTGAAGGATAAATAAGAGCTCACGTTACCATCAAAAACTCATTTTCATCAAAATTGTAGGTAGAGGGCCCTCGATATATTTTTTATTCATTCAATTAAAATTTAACATTTTTTGAAATTTCGTTTAAAAGAAAATTAATTTTCTGAAAAACCGCACGGACACCCTGTGTTTAATTTTATTCCAAAATTTTCATTCCTGTAATTCTCTACTATCTATATGGAAATAAGAAACGTCAAACCAACATTTAATTTCAAAGAATATATTTCTGACATTTTTTCCGTGAAGAGCTTACGCATGGCTATGCTCTTATTAAAATTCTTAGTATAAAATTTGCCGACTTTAGTGGCTTCCTGGCGGCTTATAATTTATTTTTTTGGGGAAATTTCTGTTTAATTCTTTTTAGTGGATAAATTGTCTTTACCAAAGAATACCAAACACGTTCACATTGCAGGCAACGAATTTTTCGATTTTTAACCACTTAGGCGGCACTGTGCGTCGCGTGCTTTTATAAATTGGGGTTGCCAACCCATAAAAGTTAAACGATAATCCTCTAGAGAAAACAAGAATTTCCAAAAAAAATTCGTTGTTCAACAAAAAGTCTGATGAGACGTCCATATACATACATATCTATGTATATATCTGCTAAAGATATGTAAAAATAAAATCAAAAAATTTATTGGTGAATTCTGGTCGCTTAAAATCGAAGTGATTTTGTCAAAGAGGAAGTGCAAAAGTGTTGGCCATTAAAGTGAAGTGAAAAAGCTTTGATCGTAGTGAAAACGGCAACACTGCTATTTACAAGCAACAAATTTCCGTCGGATGTATGTACATACATGTGTATGTATACACGTCTCATTCGAATATAAATTTCAGCTTTCTGAGTAACAACTATTATTAGCGCGCTACTATCTACATATCTATCTAGTAAGTTTAACTAGCCATAAACCAGCAGAGCGACAAGTCAACAACCCACACAAATGCGTTGCTGCGTATGCGGCAACACGTAGAGCCTCATGTGGCAAGTTGCACGAACTTAGAAATGTATAAAGTAAACCAGAATAGACGGCGAATACGCAAATTAACTGCAATCAACAAATAGAAAAAGGCAAAAAAAAAACATTTAACGCTGTAGAATTGAGTTGAGTTGAGTTGAGTTGCAGTTGAATGCAGAATTAATAGAAAGTAGGAGTGTACCAGTGGGCGGTTTCGTGGAGGCTGTTGCTTCTTTTACAGATACTCCAAATAATAAGCAGCATCTGCACCGAACAACGTGCCACCAACAACAAAATCGAGCTGACAGAAAACTTCACGCAAGAGCAAATCATAACAGACAACGACCGTTCTTGACAATGGCAAATGAAAGAAAACTCCAGCAAATAAAAATGACACAGAATGAGCAGACAAAAAAAAAATGCTGCGGGAGCTGACAGTTCTTATTTGTAGACTAGCGGCTAACTTGACTTTATTCGAACGTAGGTAAAGCCCTGTATGCAGCTCTCAAGAAAACGGTCAAGAAAAAATTGCCATTATTTCGCGTGTGTGTCCAAGGAATTTTGACATTTTTGATACCTCACAGCCTGTTGCCTCACTCTTTCCTCCAGAAATAATGGAACGGGCATATATTTCTGTTGCAAGCCTGGGTTGCCTTGTGCTCTTTTTTCACAAAAAACTTTAGGAAACCGTAGTAGAAAGCGTAGTAAATTTCTTAAGAACTGCGTACTGCCTTAAGGAAATTTGACTCAAGAAAATTTCTTATTCATTTCTTGTACGTCATTTTATATGGAGTTTTTGCTTTTCTTGAGAGCTGCATACAGGCCTTAAAGGGAAAAATAGTACAAAGTGAATAATGTATAATATTTTAGGCGGATGGACTGTCTAACTGGTTAACTAGTGAATGCAAACACGACGGGTAACTTTTTGCCTGCTGCAGAGAAAAAAAAAATTTGCTAAGTCAGCAATGGCGGCAATTGTAGACATTATGCAGACAACCGGCAATTGTATCATACAAACAACTTCAAGAAGAGCGAAAAAGTTAAAAGTAAATAAAAGAGTAAAAATTCTAAAAGATTTGATGATGTCTTTCCTGTCACAACTATTTTTGATGAGCGCCAGCCGAACGCTTGACTGAGCTCGCAAGCCAAGTTAGTTGGCTGCATTGATGCCAAAGCAAATATTTTCAAACATGCAAATGCCATTCGTACGACGAGTAAGGTACATTTGCAGAAGGGGCAGACGATAAATAAGCACCAATTGTCGCTATGTGTAAATGTAGATTTGCATTTGTGTATGTATGTATGTTTTTGTATGTCCGCAGTAATAGATAAATAATCTGAAAAAATATAAAAGAAGTCGACAGTGTCCACACTATTAGTCAGGGAGGTAAAAGTCATAAAATGAAGGTGGCCTCGAGCGATGGTACGCATGCCAAACTGTGACAGCTGACATAAGTTTTGAGTTGCTCCTCAGACATTGACAGACAATTAAAACTAATTGTCCAGCGAGGAAAAATAGAAAAAACGGAACAAAGGTTTAATTATATATAATTTCTAAAAATTTAGCATTTTTATGGGAATAAAATAATTGTTAAATGAACTAATGGCTGTATTTCAAAAACAATTCCCTAAAAGTCATCCGTCAAACTGAACGATGTTAACATAAAACAAACCAATGAAACTAAAAATATTTTGGAATGCACCTTGATAGAAGATTAACCTGGAGAGCTCACAGAGCTAAGAAACTCACTATTTTGGCTTATAAACCGTAACTTCCAATTGTGAACTGACAATAAGCTGCTGCTGCACTCAACTGTCATAAACCGAAGACATGCACCTACCTTACACAGTGGGACGTTACCATATAAGCTGCGGCCAAAAGTATTAACCGTACTACAAATGTCGCTGGTTTTAATTAGAAAAGCAAAAAACTGAAACAACGTCAAAATTACGTTTAAATCGTCATCGATCAACTGGAAAAATAGGCGCAAATGTTAAAGAGTTAGATTTCGATGAAAATTGGTGCTCCCTGTTCGTTTACTCTAAAATTTTCATATTTGGAAGGCAATGAAGAAATTATCTTTGTGACACCCACCTCTTAAAAAACTATTTTAATTCCGAAAAAATTTAATATTTTAAGAATTTTGGAGAAAATTGACAAAAACTTTTATTTTATCTCCAAAGCATTTCCTATATATTTCATCCTTTTAAAATTAACAAAATTAAAACATTTTCCACATCTGCATACATGGTATATATTTATAGAAACCTTCAATGCGACCTACATTTTAAAAGTACAACAAAAGCTGAGCTAAGGCAGCAGGTCTTTTGCCATCGAAAAAGGATCTCGTCCAGAAGGGCTTCGGAACGTTCTGTCAAAGAACAAAACGGGAACAAAAGTCTAAAGAACTTTCTCTCGAAGAATCATTTTGGAA
>NW_016166677.1:10045-15018 GCF_001687245.7 Rhagoletis zephyria | reverse complement strand
TTTTTTTTTTTTTTTTTTTTTTTTTTTTTTTTTTTTTTTGTGCACAGAAAATTGAAATTTTTTCCATAAATGGACAGTGCCCCCTAATGATAAACGATCGCGAAGTTGAAATGATCCAGCTTTGCACTGGTTTAGAATTGACAATCATGGTTTTCACTGAAAACTTTCGTTCTCGTTTTGTTCTCCAGATTTTTGTTTTGTATTTCATCCTCCTTGTAAACGTTCTCGATACTTTCGTTCTCATTCAAAATATTCCCGAAAGTTTCGTTCAAACTGCTTTCAATACTTTTATTCCTGTCTATGTAGTCATTTTGTGGGAACGTCCTCCATATTGCATTTTTTTCTCATGCAGAACTACACCCTTTCCAACAGTATTTCAGAAAAGGGCTAATGTATTTCAGAAAAATATTTTTAGAATACATTTGGTCTTTTCTGAAATACATTTCTGCTTTTCTGAAATTCATTTTGCCTCTTCCGAAATACATTTGTGTTTTTCTGAAATACTGTTGGAAAAGGTGTAAGTTCTATATAACGGTAGTTTTCAAAAATACGAAAACTGTATATTTCAGTAACTACTGAAGCTTATTTACTCAATTGATATTTACCATTCTTTTTGGACGAAAAATAAGAATATTATAAATTTTCGGAAAATGCGCTTAGCCATGCCTACTTATGATTACATGTGTATAGCTTGGTAACCGCTCCACCAATTTCTTCCACACTGGGCACAGTTATTGGCTTTGGTACAACATACCAAATGGCAGAAAATTTATAAAATCGGATAATAAGCACTTCCAGATCCCATATAATTGTAATTTAGAGAAATACAAAATCTTCGATAAATCAGTAAATACTAAAGCTAATTTATTCAAAATTGATGCTTGCAACAATTCTTTACCAAGAAATACGCTTATGATACAATTTTGGAAAATGCGCGTGGCACCGCCTACTTATGACCATATACATACATGTATTATTGAAATCGGACTAAAATTACACCCACTTAACGATAAATTTCAGAAATGCTTATAATTTCGATATTTCGAAATTTAAGGACGCTAATTTACACAAAATTGATACTAGCAACAATCCTTTAAAAAACAAGTAACATTATTATGGTATTTTGGAAAATAGGCGTTATACCGCCTACGGTAGTCTTCGGAAAGGTGAAAAAAAAACTAAATTTATTACTTGCGCCTGGTACCTAATGTTCCGCTTCGCCCGAACTTAGCCTTTTTTTTACTTATTAGGCGTGTTTTTTCTCAAATTATGTGGCATTCAATGCGAACACACCTTTTTTACCATAAGGTGATTTTGCAAAATCTTACTGATGCTCGTCATAGTACTGCCCTATGATGCCTCAATCTCACGGCATGCGGCATGACGATCTTAAAGCTTAAACAGACGGCAGCGTTAATCCGGATTAACTCGGACTAAATCCGGATCAACTGTAATTAATTCCCGAGTTGATCCGGATCATCACTGCCGTCTGTTTATGCTTTTACTCACTCATTTTTTCTGGTACACCAACGGATTTTGGACATAATCGTCAGTTAGAGCTTGCTTAATTTCAATATCGTTAGATTGAAGTGTTTCGGGAATAATCTCGTCATCAGTGCATGATGGTATTATTTATTTTGGTTGTGGGGGATTGTATTTCCATAGCATGTGCGAGAAATGTTAAGTAAGTATGTAGTACAATAATATTCAAACATTGAGTTACGGATTTGTACATTTTTGCAGTTACAGAGTGGTGTTGTCCGGAAATTCTTTTATTGAGCTGAACTCGAATTTCTAAACAACACCACTCTGGGACTGTCAAAATTTACAAATCTGTAGAAATGTAAGTCGAAACATTTTACATTTACGTTGTACAGAGAAAAGGATCATACATATATTTGCTATAAACCCAACTAGTTCACTTTAAACCTTAGCAGACTTTCTACAAACTTCCCAAGATAACGAAGAAATTATTGTCAATGGGCTCAGCAATATCACGGAAACCTAAATAAAAGATGGTGGTAACCTTTACTTTATAAAACTCCATTTTTTATCAAAACAATTACAAGTGACAAAGTTGACAACGACGAGAGAAAATGGCCCTTAGAAGAGTAAGAAGGATAAAAACTTTACACATTTCTTGTAAAATTGTGTTCTAAACGTGATACACACATACTTTTATGCATACAGACTGCACACCGCGGAGGATTTACTTTTCTCAGTGCAAAATAATTCGTGACATTTCAGTGAGTCAAATATAACCCAGAGTACGTATCCCAGAGGACTCACAAGCGACCTACAGCATTTTTTACTTACAGAAAAAACACAAGGATTCTGCGAAAAACTCCCACAATGTTTGCGCTATCACTTTTCCACACCAACTAGAAATATTTTTGCAAAAGAAAAATGTCAAAACTCAATGGAAGTGAAATTAAAAAAAAGAGCTAGAAAATTGTCACACCGCGGGACAACAGCAATAAGCGAAAAAGACCCCTAACAAAGGCTCATTAGAGAGGGAATTCCCTGCAAGTGTATGTATGTAGAACATTGATCATCCGGAACGCTGTGGGCCGCCTGTCACGGATATTTACTTTTAGCGCACACGCAAAAGCCGCTGGAAAAGGACACGCTGTCATTAGTTATCATGCCTCCGCATCTATTTGCCCATTCAATCAGCAACAATTGGGATAGGTTAATGCGAATACACACACTAGCTTATATGTATGTACATATATGGCATTTTTTTTAGGTATACATACTTGCGCGTACGTGACCAGAACAAAGGCGTGCGACAAAGTGTGGAAAGGACGAACAGTAGGTGCACTAATGTTTGCACCAAATAATACCCGGAATGCCACACAGATGCTCATTTTTGTCTAATTGATATTTTTTGGAAAACGCTGTTTGCAACGTAGCAGAATATCTTGATAGTTTCTAGAAATTTTAGCAACCGAATTACCGAAATGTTTTCAATTCCTGATAAGGATATGCCTTCAACAGCATTGATCAAGGTCCTACCTAAAATATAATAGAGATCAAAAGCGGGCGCCTTCTAAAAATGAAAATATTTAAGTGCATACGTAAAATATGGACATAAGTGTGCATTAGGGTGGTAAAAAAAAATCTGAATTTTAGGATTGCTCTATAACGGAAAAATATACCTTTTTTAGTTAGAAGACAAAAATATTGATTTTCTAGAAGTCTTTACCATTTCTACGAAAAATTGATTTTTTCCAATATAAAAAGATGGAAAACGTTGAGCGACCTCTAAATATTTTTTGATTTCAAAAAAAAAAACACGGGTATAATTTTTTCGCCATAAAACAATCCTAGAAATGGGAGCATCCAAATTCAGACTTTACTTTTTTGTTTACCACCCTAATGTACATACATGCATACATACATATGTAGTTATGCAACAACGTAAGAAATAGCAAAAGTTATTTTTGCCATTAAACAACTCGCCAAGGGAATTCCTTCTTCGTTTAGTTTTTTTTTTTCTTACTTATTTATATTTATTAGGGTCTTTTCCGTACTGACTATTTCCATGACCACCAAGGGTTTATGGCTAATTATAAAGTCGTTTACCCAAATTAATATATGTACATGTATATTACGCTGGGACCAGTGTAGTAAAGGAGTTAGAAGAAAGGGAGAAGTTAGTGAAATGTGTGAGTATAAGAGTATAAGAAACGATGGTTATAAGTGTGGAAAGGATTTTTAGGAGCTAACAATGTACAAAAAGGCCAAATTACAATAGTGAAATAGGCAGGAAAAAGACCTAAAAACTGCGTTTATATTAGGAATGTTTATTTTACAAGTAAAGCGAAAACAATATTTGTAAACTGGTTTCAACATATGAAAAATATGTACTTCTATTAAACACCTCAACCGAGGTCAAATACCTTGAAATTATTTTGGACAAGAAACTTGACTGGAAACAAAATATCGCAAACCGCATCAGTACCGCCTTGTATGCCTATAAGACGGCTATAGGGGAACAAATTATGAATAAAACTACATATACACAATGGATGTACCCAGCGAAAGTAAGTACCATACTCTTCTACGGGGTCATCGTATGGTGGCCCGCGCTGAACCATAGGTTATCCTGAGCCAAGGTGGAACGGGTCCAGGGTGACATGCTCGTCGCGGGAGCACTACCCAATACATCTACCAAATCTATGGGAATAATCTTAAGCCTTTCACCGGTGGATTTCTTCGCGAGTTGTAGTGCAGCCCGACATCAGATTTAGTGGAGAGACCTCAGATTCGCACACGTAAAGGTCCTTCAAACTCTACCGGATAACCTAGGACAACTACTCTGTTTAGACAGCATTTTCGCCATAAGAATTCCAGAAAGAAACGAATGGGAAGATGCCACAGACTTATCCCTAGGGTCGATGGCTATACTATATACAGATAGTTCCAAGTTTAACGAAAGAGTTGGTAGCGGTATTCACTCAAACTAAACCCCAGTTTCCGCCTAGCAGACAGTTGTAGCGTTTTTTCAAGCCGAGTTAAACGCCATATTTGGACGCCGCATGGTTACGCGTAACCTTCGCCTGTCTAGGACGGTCTATCGCTATTTATTCTGATAGCCAGGCATCTATTAGATCTCTAAAATCTAACGGAACAACGTCGAAAGTAGCAATTAATTGCGGCAGGATTCACAAGCTTCTGGCACCAAAAAGCTGCTTGATTGATTGTTGTATGAGTTCCCGGACACAGGGACATTCCCGACAATTTCTTAGCGGCCAATCTGGCAAGGATAGGTGCGGAAATAGCAGAAGTAGATTCTGCGCTAAATGCGGGCATACCTCTAACCTCTAGCAAACACAGATTGAAGGCTGAACTTATCGAGGAGGTAAATACAAAGTGGGCTGTGGAAACCACCACCGCCATAATACCAGGCAATTAAAATGGTATGGCGATCATAGCCGCTTAGCCGAGCAATTAGCACTTAATTTAGT
>NW_016166677.1:0-6055 GCF_001687245.7 Rhagoletis zephyria | reverse complement strand
GCGTATTCTTTAATTTCCGTTAATTTAAATTCAGTTGAGTTTGACACTTTTCAGGATTTTGCCAGAAAAAATTCTTCTGACTAAATCTGACTACTTCGGACTGATGAGAGTCACTCTCACTGACTGTTGCTCTCTCATTTTTGCTGTCATTTCCGAGTTAAGGAACGCTTTTTGGACTAAATCTGACTACTTCGGACTTTTTCTGACTATTTCTGGGAGATAAGGAACGCTCCTAATAATTGTTTTCTTGTGCATATTCATACATACATACATAAATATGTATATTGAAATGCCGTTAGCTGACAGACCTGCTTCAATTTGAAATTGCTGTAATATTTATTTGTTTGCAAATGAAATGCCTTTGTTAATTTGTGTCAGTTTCAGTCATATTTTCACATTGCCCGAGCCAGATTGAAACTGTTTGGCCAGTAGCACTAATGAGTTGTATGCTTAGGTATTATTTAACGCTTTGCAACTGTTTTCGATGTTTTTGTAGCTACCCTGCAGGAAACGGAACTAGTTTGTAGCTAACTTATAACTACCCAGCAGTCTTCTAGTTGTAACTTTTTATTAATTATTTCCTTCGACCGCAACTAACCACATTTGATGTGCGATGGCCGCAAACAGTTAGAACTGGTTTCCTCTGCATTAGGTGTCAACTTACTTGTAAGGAACTATTTTTGGACATAAAATGTCAACAAAAAGAACGATTTTTTCAAAGTTTTACATTTTTATTTATTTATACGTTATTTTGTAGGTCGTCATATTTGAATTCCGTCAGACATAACGATAATATAAAACTTCGATCTATATTTTATTTGTCCTGAATTCGAGAAATCATCTGCGAAGTGCAGCCAAAAGTGTGTTCAAAGTAATTTATTATGAGGATATATAAATACAAACTTGTTTAAAGAAAACAAATTCCCGATAACGATAACGTCTGCATAACTCCGGCATGACTTTGCAATTAATTTAAAGTTCGTTTTTTGATAGCTAATTAAAAGTGTAGTATTTATCGAAATCCCACGAAACAGCTAACTATAAGTTATTTTTTATCAATTGATAATTTTTTTTCTACAGGGTATGTTCATATGTACATCTGTTTGTGCCCAACGCTTGATTGCTGGAAGAACGTTATATCTCAAAAGACTAGAAACTCTAAAAAAATGTTTTTTTTTGTAGATTTTAGTCAGCTATTTCCGTTTGAATAAAAATAAATAATAACTAAAAAGTTATAATAAATGTAATATTATAAGAATTTATGGCCTAATTCATTAAAAGACTTATGGCCTTATTCATAAAAAAAATAGAGCGTACAGCATTAAAATTCTTCTTTATTTTTATGAATTGGGGTGTTACCTTGGTTTATCACTTTAGTAAAAGAATTTCTACCAGGGACCAAAAATAATGTACAAATTAAAAACGTTGTCCGAACTCTGATATTTAACGAAAACGTTGTTTCATAACATTTATTGGATGAAACATATTTTTCATTTCGACGATATCAGTTATAACCCAACGTTTATTTTTTACGTTGCTTGATAACAGTTACTATCCAACGTTTATTTTTTACGTTGTCCGATAAACGTTGTTAGATAAAAATATTCACGAAAACGGAGGTGAAGAAAAAGATAAAGATGATGAAAATAAAAGAGAAGGAGTGAAATAACTGTAAAAAAAAACGCCGCGAAATAACTCTTATTGGCGACGGAAAACATATTTCTCCGACATAACAGTTATCAGGCAACGTCAAAAGTAAACGTTGGGTCATAACTCTTATCGGCAAAACAAATAGTATTTCTCATCTAATAACTGTTATGTTACAACGGTTTTCCGATAAAACTTATAATTGTTATGTCCCTGGTTTCTACATACTTAACTTAAAAACCAAATTTTTTTGATTGTGCCGTTCTTACCGCATACGGGCGATATAGATGCCAAATTTGCCTTACGCCTGCTTTCATAGCTGTGATCTGTATGACATTAACATGTAAATTATATTCTATAAACATCTACTTGTGTATGTATGTAGGCATGCATAGGTGCATACATCCTTCTACTGGCTTTTGAATATTGGGACCTTTACAAAGAGTTGCAGCAAAATCAAATATAACAAAACTGGAAAGGAGTAGCAAATTGTGGTTTATTTGCTCTAAGTTATTTAGAGTACTCAATTTTGTAGACTAAAGTGCAATATTTGGACACCATTTCAGCCGATAACAAAGTACTCCCCAAAGTGTGTATGTATGATTATATACTTAAGAGGCTCATCTGATTCATAAGAACTCTGATTTAAATTAATAATCGATTTAGGATAGATTTGAGCTAAGTATATGACCTTATTCTTCTAATAAGACTGCGAAGCGCCTAACATACTTTGGGCAAAAGGGCATTTTGAAGCTGTCAGACTTTACAATAAGCAGCTGATGGCAAAAAGGCAAGTAAACTTTTTCAGAATGCTGAAACCAAAGTAAGTCAGGGTTTTTGTACAAAAATATGTATAACAACTAATTTGGTCTTCAGATCCCTTACTCTGTAGTTCCATTTGATCGTATATTTGATCGAATTCTCAACTCTGAAATACAATCTTCGAGTACCTTTCGTTGGATGTTCGAATCCCGTTTTCCCATTCGAATGATGTTTATGTCCTTACGATTTTCGAAAATTTCGTACCCACAACTTCAGTTTTTGCAGAAAATTTCACGATATTTTATGCATCGGCATTGGCTGGATAACGAAACAAATCGGAGGAGAAGCTCGGCCAAACACTAACATATGTGTAAGCGCCAATCTATTATTATTATTATTGGCTGGATAAGATTTACAAGAACAAAGTCATAGTACGTTGAATGAAAATACACCACTGGTGTAATACCAGCCATATTCTGGCTTAGTCGTGTCGTACGAATTATGACAAACGCTCCAGCGTTAATTTAATTTAATATGATAAGCGCTGGTGGTAACAGAGCATAGCGAAGGCCTTCTTTGCGATGGAATCACCACGAAACGATTGAAATATTCTTTTGGCATCAGGAATCGCCCTTTTTGTGTTTGATAGGAAGAATTAGGAAGGAGGAAATTAATTTGAAAAAATCCTTTATTTTACATTGAAGAACATGGTCACCGTAATCCCATGCGTGTAGAAAACCTATATTTTCAGTTAGGATTTGCCAAATCATGTTTTTTTTTCGAAATCGCATTTGATAAATTAAATATTTTAAACTTTATTACGCACGTTTTTTGTCCTTTGTAAATGAAAAAAAAAACAAGTTACTTCAGCTTAGAAATACATAAATATTTGCATATTTTGTTGTGTGTTAATAAAAGGAAAATTCCATCTACCCCTTCTTAAAAAGCTGTTGTCAGTAAAAAAAACAAAATCTTAGCAGCATCGTTTAAAAACTTTATGATTTTTTCTCAGTTGACCTCACACGCTTCGGCCGCCGTTTTGCTGATTTTTAATTCTTCTCATTTTACTTTGTGCTTTTTTGTTCTATTTTTTTAACCGTTTTATATTCTGCTCAAAACTTTTCACGAACCTTTTGAAAGGTGTATTGAGGCTGACGTTTTAAGAAATGAAAAAAATCGTATTATCGAGAATGGAGATGTCATCCTTTGATATTCTAACATTTTTGGGTCATTGAGTTTTCATTAATTGCGTTTTACCACTCTAAAGAATTAACACTAATTGGTTTTCACAAGGGTTATTTGTGATCGAAGGGGAAGCGAAGTGCAAGGAGCTTTGTTTAAGTTGTTACCAAATATTGAACGAGGAATCGTTGGGGTGTGAGATTTTTTTTACATGTGTACATACACACGTATTGAGTTTAAGGACTGCTCATCTATATGTACATACATATAAAAAAAATTTTATCAGGTCGATGTCTATGCCTATCAGAGTAACAGAAGCCAAATCAGAATTTTTAGAATTTTTGTATGTCTGTCTGTATGTTTGCACGCGCATCACTCGAAAACCAATGCAAGGAATCGAATGCAGTTTTCATCGATGTATTACTTGAGATCTAACCCAAAATATGGAAGAAAATAATTAAAGAGATGCCACCTGTTTGAAAATTAGCAGTTTAGGTTAATTGCAATAAGGCCGTCAACAGAAATAGGTTTAAGAAGGCTTACAGCCAAAAATTTTTTTTGTGGAAGGTAGCCACCTATTTGAAAATTTTAATTTAATTCAATGAATAGGTTAAATTAAATACATATTACAATTTGAGTATCAAACTAAAAAGCTTTCGGAATGTTTACTGCCGAAAATATTTTTTAAAGCTATTTAGGTCCTCTTCATTTGATACCAAACTTGTAATTTGGATAAGCGGTTTGTTTATTATCCGGAAATGAGTTTTATTTCGGAATGATATTCGCAACAAACCTGATATGTATGTACGTATGCAACTTCGTTGACAATGCAACATTGTGGGTAAATATACCAATAGGCCCGTTAGGTGCCGCTGCAGTCGATATTTGTAAAAAAAAACTTTATTGTAGTCCAATTTGGTTTGTATTCTGTTGTGCAAAAATATAGAAAAAAAGAAATGTATTCATACATTTCTTGTTAAGAATACACGGTTTACCCACCTCGCTCTTGTAGTAAGGGTTATAGCCGACTATGTTGAGCCCCATTACCGTCTCGTTATGTTATTCACCCTAAGGCTCTTGAATTAAACTTTTCTCGATGTTCTCCTCGCTGAAGAGAACCGCTAAATAATCTATAGTACACGAAGTGTGCTCTTGGTCGTCTTCCATGGGGCTAACCCAAATTTTCGTCTTTCTTATGCCGAACCGGAGTCTATAGTAAGCCTTTATTAAGGCGTCTAGGGACTCGGCGCAAAAATTCAGAAGAATGGGCTTATTCGAAAGCCGTCTGCGCCCTTTCACTTTAATAAGCTCCCGTTTTAATCGCTGGTACATCTTTCTTATGTAGCTGGATACACCGTAGCAACTTTTCACCCGGATAGGCTATTGGGGGTAGGAAAACTGCTCCGCGCATTTGAGAATCTTTTCGTACTCTTCCACTAATTGTATATAGCCAGCCTTGTCCTTCCTGCTGCATTCTTGTTAGTTTTGTCAAGTATGAACTGCGCCTTCTGCAACCTCTGTCTTATGACCACATCCAAGGATTTTTCCTCTTAGCGGCGAAGTTGCTTCCGGTAATGGCCACCTCATTGCTAGTCCTTGCTAAATTATCCGGAGTACTGTGTCCGGCACTTTCGGTTTCTGTCGCTTGTAGAACTGCGGTACTATGGCTAGCACCTTCAGATATGCTTGCAACCGCCTTACCTGGTGATTTGAGCAGCTGTTCCTCTTCCGAAAGGGTCACCTCATCATGTTGTTGTTGTTGTTGCTGGTTTGTTTCCATTTGTTGGTCCCGCGAGTAGTTCGGAAAGGGTTCGTCGCTCGTCCGCAGAGCCGCGCTGCGTGGAGTAGGCACTTTTACAACACTCCTTGCCTGAGCATTGGAGGGGACGGTACGCGACCAGCCATTTTTTTTTTACTACGCGATGGCCACTCATCCGTCAGTACGGTTGCCTGGGTATTGTTGGTACGGTACTCCTGACACTATCGCCCACCGCAGTACACCAACACCCTGGGTTAGATTGTTAAGCAAAACTGCTCCAGGTCATAATACCAGGCTTCCCTCCCATCTTTTGAAAAAAAAAAAATCTGGCAACACCGGGTATACTTCCTTCAGCGCCCATTCGTTTCAAATTTTCAAAATAATAAATGGTTATCGCTTCTTATTTTCAAATAAATTGTTGACAATTTGCAATCGATTCGTACTAGTAAAAGAGCTTGCGATTTGATTGCGATTTGAGGCAAAAGAATTGCCTTTTCAAACTGTCTGCTCAATTTTCCCACCTTCATGTAGAATAGAATGCATTCAAATGCATATACCTAGATACATACATACATACATATATCGATATTCTTGTGTGCAAATATTTTGCCGCTTTTCGGCTATTTATGTGCTGCTGCAGCTGCTACATATGTACATAGCTGTCTGGCAGCGTGCAATTTGCAACCTTTTGGCGAATTAAGCAAT
>NW_016166676.1:13726-23532 GCF_001687245.7 Rhagoletis zephyria | reverse complement strand
CTGTGTGCACCAACCCAAAGTTTGTCATGTGATACACTTGTTGTTGCTTTTAGTCAATTGTTATTCTTTTGTGTACGTGTTTTTCCGACGATGTGGGCGTAACACTCGCATATATGGCAATCATTCACTGTGTGTTTCGGAAATGCGCCAATTCATGTCATGTCAAAATCATGCACACCGCGTTCTGTGCATGCATTTGTGAGTGAAAACTAACATTAAACAAAAAAATACAACTAATTTTTATGCAAAATATACAACTGATTTCAATGCTCATATAAAAATTTAAGAGTACCGTCAATTTCTTCATTTCTTTCCTTTCCGATAAAAAAAAAATATTTTTGGAAAGAATTGATTACCTTCCTTCTTTTTTGAAGTCGGCTAAAAATAAAATACATACATGTATACGTATGTATGTACATTCATAAATTTATTTTTATTTTATAGAAAAAACAAAACAAACTCCTCAGTTGATATGAAAGCAATAAAAGGTTAGGTTAGGTTAAGAGGGCGTGTGTGTACTCTTACTTACTTGCATACTTACAGTAAGTCCTTCGTTTTTTCCCACTAGGTTGCGGCCATAATAATCTTGTGATCTCACAGTCATCCCGTTTCTTCCACAAGTCATTAGTCGCGGTCAATTTTCCTAACGTGATCACCAAACGTTGGTAGTACGAAGCTATCCACTTCTTCAATTGGCATCTCTGAGCCGCAACTAGCCACCTCATCAACCGACTCATTCCCTTCAATATTGCTATGTTCAGGTGCCCAGCATAGAGTGACGTTGATACGGCTCGATGGCGGCAGCGTGATGCGTTATTTCTATACAATTCCCGAGTGCTGCTTGGCTGTCGACAGAGATAGTGACTTTGTCTTCTGGAACTCTCTATAGCGTAGATCTTTGCTTGGAAGACACTGCAATCATTCGGTAGACGAAAGCACCGGTTCATCTGCAGTCTTTCGAGTGGACACCGGCTCCGTATTCTTTTTTCATCTTTGAACCATCAGCGTAGTTGGATATACACTCCTCTGATACTGGCAGTCCTACATGCAATTTTTTTCTGGTCGGGAACCTAATAATTAGTGCTGGCTTCTAAGCAGGCCCCTTTTTATTTCATTCATTCATTGCTGCATGCCCGAGATTGATTGCCTTCCCCGTATTGGCCTCTCCCAGTCTGAGGGCGCTCTTTTTGGATGAAAATATCCAGCGGTTGCAGGTGAAATATCATGTTACGGCATTCCTGAGGTGCGCTACCCACCATTATACTAGGGACCCGTGGGTTGCAATTGGTCTGACGCCTGTGGTGTATATTCCACAGGTGACTTACGGTGATAGTCCCCTTTGCATTCCAAAGGTCTTATTGAACATGTTGTATGCTGCTAGAGAGTACGAGGAATTTTTCAACGGAGGACAGTTTCAAAGTAGTTTCCCCTAATTTCGGTAGAGAGATCGTGGATACTTTTGTTGTCCTTGTAAAAAATACCTATACTAGGGGTTAACCTGCAATACATTCTTTTTGACCAACTTAAAGATATCACCTAGTGCACTCTACATTAGTTCACTTATCGTTGACAGGAATTCGCCAGTGAGGAGTATCACTAAATCTTCGGCGTATAAAAATCTCCAGAAAATAACGAACAACGTTAACGAAAATAATATATATATATATAAATAAAATATTTAGGAATGTTATTCTCAAATGCAGCAGTTGATTGAATTCATTTTAACAAGATTTGTTTTATATTACATAAGTCATTTTTTTCCGCATGTAAGCCTATGCCTGAATCATTTCTGTGGTATGCCGCGTTAAAATACGCGATTTTATAATCTTAACGCACAGCTAAATCGAAGTTGCATCGATTTTCGAAATATTAATATTTAGTATTATGCGCTAATTAGTTAATTGAATTATGAATATCATAAAAAACGAAATACGTTTCTCTTTCAATAGAAATGCTGCGATTTTAAAGGCGACTCGCCAAGTCGCGTCTTTGGTTTAGCCTTTTTATTAAAATACCAATGATAATACCATACAAAATAAATATTCAAAAATTATGTAAATGTTACTTTGATTTCACTAGTGTTACGTACATAGATACATATGTACAGCGTACATACATATGTATATATGATACAATAAAAAATCAGAAGAAAAAGTTCACCAAAGTTAAAAAATGGAGATGTGAGTTTGTTGGGACTGCGATGAATAAAATTGAATTTGGCATAAAAAATCAATGGACAAAAATGATTATTTCTTTTGCTTTCTTATCGTTATCGATATTAGTATTGTTATCGCAATTTTGTTAATCATTTTCGTAGTCGTCTGCGCGATGGGCTTCGATTTGGCTCAAATTTTGCACATATTTTAATTTCATACTAAAACTTACGGAAATGGACCTAACATTTTTAAGAAATTTTTTCCTAGAAATTATGGGCGTGGCAAAATGTCAAAAGATCATCAACATGGCTCAAACAAATTTTTCATAAGTTTGCTAATAGTTAATCAATTTACAAAAATTTGGTATTTTTGGAAAGGCTTATAAAGAAAGGATTAAAATTTTTTCATATACAAAATTTTGTTAAAAGACTTTGTTTTTTTTTATTTCAAAAAATACATTTCATGTTCTCAAAATTGTTTTGATCAAACTTTATGAGACGAAAAGAGAAAACAGTTACGTTTGAGATGATTATTTTTCTGAGATGGAGTCCCAAAAGGTCAAGAAGTTATGAAGTTACACTAAAAATTAAAAATACAAAATAGTATGTAGTTGAGTCTCCGTAAAAGTTTTTTCCACACTCACTGCAATCTAATTGATAGGGATTAATCTAAGATTGTTTTCATCAATATTATTAGTCCTTTACCTGTTATAAACATTTAGTTAAGTCTTTTTTCACTTTGCTACCAAAGAACTTTAATCAGTATATGGAGTTTTCACTCGAAATAAATATCGGTGGATTTAATGTGATGTGGCCATAAAATTTTGATAATTTTGATTTTTAGTTTTATTCAATTTTTTATTTATTTAATAAAGTAAAGATTTATAATCTTTGTATGGTAGCAAAGTGAAGAAAGACTAAAACAATAATTAATACTTTGGTTGGATCATTAGCAGGGAGACATAACATTAAAATGCTGGTAAAAACAATCTTACATTAATCCCTATCAATTCGCTTACAGTGAGTGAGGATGATTCCCGTCAAAAATATATAAAATCTGTTTTCTTTTCAACATCATTCAATTAAAACTATCTTTCTCTATTTGATCGCTAACAAGCGTTCAAAACTATTTTCGATTAATTGTCTACTTTGTCTAACTACAAAAAAAAAGTTAATTTTATAAAAATGTACATAAATCTTTCATAAGCTGCCACCAACATGCATGTGCACTGACATAAACAGAGTTAAGCGGCCATATACACGCAGAGTTCATTCGATTGACCGCTGCACACACAATTGACGGCTACTTAATTTGATTGCCTGGGAAATCTGTGCGCATAAAAAAAATACTCCTATGCTTCTACGTATAGTATTTATGTACGTGCCTTTTCAATCGCCACCGGTAGACGGCGAACACATTGGGTTAATTTAGTGCGATGTCAATGAGCGTGAACGCGCATGCGCCTGTGCACAGCATTTAAAGTGTCAACTTTAAACTTAAGTGTTAATTTTTCGTAGCGTAGTGGTGTAGCGTTAGTTGTGGAATAAATAGAAGACAACTTTTATTAAAATTGATTGCTTTATTGCATGAGAAGACCAGTTGGTAGCAAGGTACCATCATACATATGTATGTACATACACATATATGTACATATAGCATGTATATACATATTAACATATGCATATTTTCCATAATAGGGATGGAATAGATTCCCTGCTATGAACAAACATGCGACTAGAAAAAAATCAAGCTAAAATGGATTCATTGGGAAAATTTTCCCCTTTATGTATTATTTCTAAAAGCACTGTACTTTCATTGAAATTCATCGATGAAGTTATCGATTTTACTTTGATACTTATATGTGTGAAAGTAAATAATATATTTATCGATATTGTGCATATATAGATCAATAATTTTGAGGGTTTTGTATACAGTAATCGATAACTATCGATGTATTTTTATAAGTTATTCCTATTGTTTTGATACACTTATTGTATCGAAGTTTCTCAAGAAATCGTCAAGAATAAATATATGTATTTACAGTTACCAATTTCGATATATTAAATGATGACGTTGTTGACAAAACTTTACCAATTCATTAAAATCTGTCGATGAAATTATAGGTTTTACTTTGACACACAAACCTATGTATAAGACTAACGGTAATGTACAATAATCGACCATTTTTGGGGTACTTTTATAGGTTATCGCTATTGTTATCAAAATGTATTAAAAATTATCGAGAAATAATTATGCGCATATTTCTCGCCATTAATTTCGAAATATTCAGTAATCGCTCATACTTCCATAAATATAAAAGTACATAAGTTAACCCCAATGCCATAGTTAAATTTGCAAAAGTTATTGCTAATATTAGCGATAAATTTATCGATATCGTGTTTACATTCATCGTTGTCGCTGTTATTATTGCTATGGTTTTTTATCGATTTTTTATACTTTAATAATAACAAATAATAATAATAATAACTTTTCTTTACTAAACTAAAAATAGTATTACATATTTTATATTATTTAGTTTCTATTTCGCAAAAGTCTCATCTTTCAATTATTAAACTCAAGCTTGTGTAATTTAATACTAAAATAAACGCAAACTAAGAACAATAAAACAAAAGTCAATAACGAATAGCCACAGTCACGAGCGCAGTAGGTGTGATTGCAGACACCTTTTGGCTCTTCATTTGGCCGACAACAATGTAGTAGTCGGTGGTAATGAATGGTACTATACAACGCTCTCTTTTTTGTTTGCTTTGGATATTTTTGACATTTACTATTCCTTTTGTGGCAACGACTTCGAGGCAAGTGAAACCAAATAGCGCCAGTTGCACAAGATATTTACTAACAAATATATGTATGTATGTATGCGCAATTACACTCTCTCTAAACGGTCACTAAGCGAATTGCGGTGTATAGGTATTGTAGTTATGTTTTTCAACATAATTTAGTCGAGACTTGCATTGCCGAACTAAAACTAGTAGAAACGTAAACTTCTGCATCTCCACCTATTTTACACCACGTAGTACATGGCCTTGAGGATTTGTAAATAACTCGACTTGGAATAGCGAGGCATCTTTCTTAAGTGAAAAGCTCATCCCCACTGTCTTCGATAAAGATACCCGAACCTGACCTAGAGTCAGTAAGAAAACAGTTGTATCTAGATATAGTGGTCCTCATATTCCCTTCGAGGAAGTCTCTCCCTCTTTTGTGAAACCATAGCCTGATTTCCAGAAAGTGACCACAGTTAAATCATATATGTATTTAGTTGAGATAATCTGTAAACACAAAATGCATTCACCGTTCGTTCGGCTAACCGATTTCAAAACCAAGAGAAACATTTTTAGTATAATTTTCTGTAGATAAGAAAATTATTTATGGTTTAAAAATTGGTCGAAAATTATGGCCAAAATTTTCGTTTAAAAATTTCCGAATTTGTGTAAATTTGTTGTTGCAACTTATTAGATTTGAATTGTTTTTGCATTTTGTTTTACTTCATTCATTTGAAATAAAATTTTGTAATAAAGATAAATGTGATGATGAAGAAATAAAAGAGATAAAAACGATTAAGACAAAAAAGTGAAGTCAACGTTGAAGATAAAGACGACAACGGAAACAATGAGAAATACATAAAAATTAGGTTAACTGAAAGGGTAAGTGCGTTTATTGAAATTTGTCGATATGAATAGAAATAAATTCAGTCATAAAAAATATAATTATCGAAAGTTGTCAAGTTACCGAAATGTATCGTATCATCGAAGTTTAAAGTTATTGAAATTTATTGAGTTATCGCAACGTATGGAATTATTTAAATTGATCAATGTTTATTGAGTTGTCGAAATTTATAGACATAGAAACTTATTTGTTGAAATTTACGGATAGTTATCGAGCTATAAACATTTATGGAATTATCCAAAGTTGCCAAGTTAATAAAATTTGTCAAGTTAACAATATTTATTGAATTATCATTATTTATAGAGTTAACGAAATTTATCGAGTTATCACAATGCACTGAGTTCCTTAAACTCATCGAGCTATCGATATTTTTCGATTTACTGAAATTCGTCGATTTATCGATTCGAAGCTTTTGGAATTTTCAAAATATATCGAGTTATCGAAATTTCAAGGTTATACAAATTTATGACGTCATCACTGCTTATCGAATTTTATCGTGTTACCATAGTGTAAGCAGTTATCGAAATTTGTCGAAAGCTTTAGAAGAATATGGAGTATCAAAATTAGCCGAAATTAATAGAGATATCCAAAGTTTATCGAGTAATCGATTTATATTGAAATATATACATATTTTTAGTTATCGAGATTTAGCGAACCCTGGAAATGCACGGTTATCGAAATTGGTCCAGTTATAGAATTTTGTTGAGTCATCAGACTTTAGTCTTTTTCAAATTCATCGAACTATCGATATGTATCAAATTGTCGAAATTTATCGACAAACTGTAATGTATTGGGCCAATTCTACGTCGTGTCAAAGTCCTCCAAAGACCTTCAAAGATATAAAAATTGTAGGCACGTTTTATTTCCAGAGCAGGAGATTTGCAGGTAAGTAACTTTATGCCTTATAAGTTAAATGACTTGGTAAGTTGAAAACCTTTCCAAAGCTCTTAAAAAACTAGAAAAACGGTCGAATTTTCACATTAACTGCCACTGCTAGGTATTATTAATCTGTTATTTTGTTAATTAGCCGGTTAAAATTCTGCCAATGTTGATGTCGAACAAACTTTCTTTTCATCATTTGGAGACTTTTTTGTTTAGCAAAAATTGACATTTTTTGCATACATTATTTAGAATTTAACCTTGGACTGACAAACATCAAGACATATATATCCTTCAGATTTCATTGTTTGTTTTTGAAATTAGCGAATTCCGCAATGCAAATAAAACAAGCTCTAAATTAATATTTATGCATGTATTTATGTACATACGTTTTTTTTAAAACAATTGCTGGCGCGCCAGTTATGAATGAAAAAGCCAAATGCCTAGAAATGACGAGTGAATAAAAAAAAAAAATAACAAAAGAAAAAAATATTCGCACATGCGTGCCTTAAAATGTCACATTCGCATTAACTGGATTTCGAGTGCAGTAAGTCAATGCAAAAAATAGGCACATTTTATAATTTTGTTTGCACAACTAGAAGTCCAAGTCCAAGTTTACGTCGACGTCGATGCGTGTTGCTCGATCCGGCTATACAACAACGGTGCCGTCGCCAAAGTGTCTGTGCCGGTACGCCAATACAAAATCATGGTAGGCTTGTCCGCTTCACTTACTTACATACATACATACATATGTATGCAGATAAATCCATATAGATATGTATATGTATGTACGTATTCGAATGCGCCTGTAGCTATTTTTATGGCTTTTGCAACGTTACTTATTTTGATTATTTTTTTTTTGTTTGCTTCATTGCTGCAGCTTAACTGATTCATTCACGCAATCGACATTGCGGGTAGGCGCAGGTATTGGCCACACTTGCTGCGCACCACCATGCAATACCAAGCGATATCGGCTGCGGCAGCGATAGCGACAGCGACAGCAACTTTGCAACATTGGCACTTAAATAGTAATAAAATGCAATTTGTAATATACACAAGATCGGTTTTCTGAATGCGCGTATGAGTACGCGTTGTAACGCAGCAATTGAAAAGTTGAATTACTACTCGATTGCATGCGTTTGACGCTAACGCCACTCGTTGCGCTCGTTTGCTGTTTGTCGTACATACATATCTCTCGTACGCGTGCCAAGTTGACTCGCCGCTACCTGCATTTGTCTGTCTGACTGCGCACCGGTTGCGTTTGATCTTTGGTTTGTAGTGTTTAGTGTTGCGTTGCGCGACGACCTTCAACATGAACTTGAAAATGCATACTTGCTATGCGTACCTAGTTGAGTTAATTGCATTGTTTTTTTTGTACTGTTGTCTAAATATGTTGATTTTTTCCCCCATTTTTGTTGTTGCGCAATTTATTTGCATTGCTCTGTCATTAAACGAGATTTTCCCAACAGATAACTATTGACGGTGTGTGCACTTGTGCAATTCGGCTCTTGCCAGTCGCATGTTGCGTATACGCTATGGGCGTTGCGAGAGGTCGGTCATTGATTGCTGCTGTTGCTGCTGTTACTTGGGGCGTGCTGGCAGGTTTTTCTTGTGCGTTTGCGATGAACTGTGTGTGGGTTTTCGTGATTTGTTTTGCTGGTTTTTTAATTTACCGCTTTGCGTTGGTTAAGGCCGGTCCACATAGAACTTTCGCATTGGCTTTGGCGTTGGCGTTGGTTTGACAGAACGCACGTTAAAAGAATGCTTGCTACAATGAACGCTTGGCAGCGAATGCTTGGGCGACTAAATTAGCATACTAACGACAGATAAATTAATATTTAATATCAATAATTGCATTAAAAACGATATTTCTGGCCTGCACTTGATTAAAAAGGGAAAATATTTCACACAATTTTATTTATTTGCAACAGCTGACGAGCAACGCACGCGAAAAGATGAGAGTTGGCCATCTTTTTGCTTTGTGTTGGCGTGAGCGTTGCCGAATTTTGGCTATGTGGACGGCTGCACTTGAATTCATGTATTCATAGTCAGCTGTTGAAGCGACGCCAACGCCAACGCAACGCCAAAGTTTTATGTGGACGGGCCTTTAGCATACAAGCAATTATTGCGGAAATTTTTTGGTTGCTGAAGGTGGATTTAATTTTGTTGAGGTACTTGCAGTGCGTAGGCCCAGCGCCATACAGCGGTGTATGTTGTTCAAATGTTAGGAAATGTGTGCCGGTTACTGGGTGATTGTGTTTAGGCAAACTGAAAATCCAGGCAGGCAAATCTAAACCGAGTCACTCAAACGCCTGCTGGTTTGATTTTTTTACAACGCTTTTATCAACTTGCAATGTTGTATGCCCAGATTACCATTCATACTATAAATATAGAAAAGATATTTATGTCAAAGTCTGGATATCAACCTAGTCTAGATATCAACCTCGTCGTAAGTATCATAATAAACACATACAATTAGAAGACTCTTGATGTAACCCCGCCAGAATAAGTTAAATGTTGCGCCTAAAAATATGCACTACATACGCCTCAGCGGAAAGGGACGACACACCATTTCTTTAAATCAAATAAATTGCTGATATATGTATGTATGTACATATGTATGCACAAAACATTTTGCTTGCATAGTCTTCTGTTGTTTTTTCACGGCAAGTTGAATTATTTTAATATTGCAAAATTTTATAAAGACTAAAAAGTATAAAATAAATGAATAAAATAAAAAAAAGCTTTTTAGTGTACCACGCTTTTATAAATGGACCAAAAATTATTAAATATTTCTCAGTCCCATAGAATTTGTTTTGATAACTTTTGATTTTGAAATTTTAGCAAAATGGCATTATAAACCATTTGTATGATTGAAAATGAAAAGCGTGCGGCGCATACAATAGACTTGAAGTGATATGAAGGGTAATATATGTATGTATGAATGTGGATATATGAATAATGACCGCTTAAAATGGATCTCAAATTTGTACTTTCTCTGTAGAAATTTTAGGTCTATGTTATGTAGTTTGACTATTGTCAATTAAATCTAAGCTTTTCATTTCTAATCCCATAAATTGTTTA
>NW_016166676.1:0-13716 GCF_001687245.7 Rhagoletis zephyria | reverse complement strand
TCGAGCGCACATTTAGTACATTCAAGGCTTTTCTTCGCGAAAATCGAATGAAAATGCTGCCAGAAAACTTCAAAGTGCATCTTGTAGTTCAATGTTACTTAGAAACTCGAAAGGATAAAATAGTCAAAGTACACATTTTTCATATAAGGAAACTAGTTCATTGTTTTCTCTTTTTACTTGTAATATAAAAATTTCTAAAATAAATATATTTTTTGATTGTTCTTCGAATTTTCTGTCTTTTTTTAGTGCCTTATTTTGCTTTTTTGGCAATACATTTTGTTTGCCTTTTTCGCTATTTTGTTTTTCCTTTTTTTGCCTTTTTTGCAATACCTAGTGCCTTTTCCTGCCTTTTTCGCTATTTTATTTTGCCTTTTCCAGCCTATTTCGTTACTTTATTTTGCTTTTTTTATAGGTTTTTAGGTCCTAAAAATCCGTTCCCTGATAATGACATTTGCTAAAATTTCAAAAACAAAAGTTATCAAAACAAATTCTATGGGGCTGGGAAATATTTTCTAATTTTAAGTACATACATTTATAAAAGTATGGTACACTAAAAAGCTTTTTTTTAATTTAATTTATTTGTACTTTTGTGTGTTTTAAACTTGCTTCAGCAAATGGAAAAATCTGTCGGTTTCTTTTGCGCGCAGCACGTGAAACTACTGAACCGATATCAACGAAATTTTAAAGGATTGTAAGGAAGGAAACCTAGAAGGCTGTCATATACAATTCATTCTGAATGCGAATCCGAGATCTGTTAGTCTCCATCACGTCAGGTTCGAGGTCATTTGAAGGTCAAGAAGAGAAAAATTCCTTGAATAAACCTGAAACGCCTCTACGCGTAGCTACGGTTCAATTTATTTAAATAAATTGATAAGATAAAAGAAAGGAAGGCTACAGTCGAAAATATTTTTTAGTTGGTTTGCCACTTGTTTGAAGATTTGTATTTAATTAAAGTAATAAGATAAACTAGATATTGCAATATGGTACTTTGGGAAGACTTACAGTCGAATATATTTTGATGAACTTGTGCTCTAAAGAGTGGAAGTACGCATCTCTAACCAATTGGCTACTGCAATATATTTATAAATAATAACTAGTTATCGCTGTTGATATCTGATATTTACGTAAGCACAAACACTTGTAAGTATGTATGTCCATTCAAAAATATCGATAACATTTAAACGGGATATCGAAAACCTTGTCGACAGCAAAAATGTAAAAATATCGATAAATAATCTCTATTTTAATAATTTGATCGATAAAAAATATTGATAAATTTATTGAAAATGTCGACAGTTTTATCGATAAAAATTGAAAAATATATAAAAATTTTTATAATAAAGTTTATAAAAATATCGATAATTAATTTCAAAAATTGTATGGATATCGATAACATTTAAACGGGTTGTCGAAAAATTTGTGTATAGCAAAAATTTAAAAATATCGATAAATAATCTCTATTTTAATAATTTCATCGGTAAAAAATATTTATAAATTTATCGAAAATGTCGACAGTTTTATCGATAAAAATTAAAAAATACATAAATTTTATCAGTAAAAATTATAAAAATATGGAAAATTAATTTCAAAAATTGTGTGGATAATCTTACCCTGATGAAACAAATCTCTCTTTTTAACCGACTTCCAAAAAAGGAGGAGGTTATCAGTTCGTCGGAATCTTTTTTTTTTTATGTATGTTACCGCATAACTTTGGAGCACGTCAACCGATTTCGATAATTCTTTTTGCATCGGAAAGGTAGTGTCTCAGAGGTGGTCCCATACTAATCTGGTTAAGATCCGATCAGCGGATCATGAGATATATATATATATATTTTTTTTTATATGGGAGTTGAAGTCGGTTTTTTTTTTGCTAAAAATTACTTGTTGGTTATTTGGCTATTACCTGTGTATCTCTCATCAAAACTAAACACATTCGTATATTTCTATTTAGATTCATACAAACATAAATCTATATATCCTGGGCCGCTTATTTTCCAATGTTTAGCATTCATAGTTTTCTACATATTGCTAGAGCCTCTGTTCTTCTTTACGTAGATATATTCATATGGTATCAGAAGCAGTGCATTCCTTTGTAAGAATGGGAACTTGGCAACCAATAAGAGAAATCTAATATCCAGGTAAAGAATTTAGATACTTTTAGCGGTTTGTTTTGATTACTGCTTTGTGCACACACTATGACCCTATTAAGTATTTGAAGCAACCAAGTATGCCGATCATAAATCATAGAATATTCATCGATATTTATTCTTTGAATTTATGTGCTTCTCACCTTTATTCTAAAATTTACTTAATCATATAAAAGGTATCTTATTAATAATTAGTTAACATCTAGATTATAAATAATTGGCTTTTGTCACTTCGCAGTTGTTTGCAATCAATTGCCGCAATCACAGTCTCACTTGCATCACGTGTGTTGAACACTCACATACACACACTAATTTGTTGGGAACTTGGCAAATTTGTGATTGCGATTTTATTGCATGGCTATTGTTTAATTTTTATTTTCATTTACATTTTGATTTTTTTAGTTATATTCTCGAACACGAACATGCTAATGCACTGCTGCGTCAAACGGTGCGAATGTATGTACATATGTTAGGGTGCCCATCAAAAATGTGTTTTTTTTTTGAAACTTCAAGACTTTACCCCCTCACTTTAATCGTTTTTATACGAAATATTATTGCCTATTTTTATAGATTTTTTAGAGCTCATTTAGAGGTCGCGACCTGTCGTTTTAGGTCAGAAAATAAGATTTTGTAGATTTATGAGTTTTTGAATGACCATTTTTGATTCGATTTCAAAGGGCGAATATCAGCTGAGAAAAGTATATAGGTCTTTAAAATGGTATATAATAATCAATTATCGGACTTGGGTTGTTGGGATTTTTTATCGGGTAAAATAAAAAAAAATATTTTTCTTTTTTTTTTAAATTTTAACCATCGATAATTTTCACAATTTCAAAATATGTAGTAGTACTATGTGAAATATTACGTTTGGCGCCGAATTAAATCAAGAAATGTTGAAGGGAGCATAAAAATGTTTGCTCATAAGGCCGTATCACCTTACAATCAAGCAAAAAAAATTAGCTGTATGCCCGCTAAAATATTTCGTAAGTAACATATTTTTCGGAGATGCCTACATTCGGCAATGATATTTTTTTTATTAATTTTTCTATTGGAATAATCAAAATATTTACTTAGCAAAAGTTTAAAGAATTTTGGTGAGCTTTACTTTACTGACATCAGGGGGTTTACGTTAGGGTGATGAGAACTGAGATCTGGTGCTTAACGGGATACTTAAGGTCAATGAACTTTGGAACCAAGATATTGCCCACTGGAGACAAATATATCGTACTTCAAGATCCGGCAGTAAATGCCGAAGATGTGACGAAAAATGTAAAAAAGCGGCCCCTAATTTCGGTCTAATTTCTGTTTTCGAAATCTCCTTTGCAAAAATTTTGTAGATTCGAAGGTGTATGGCGAAATTTTTACTGGTGCGGCCTAATGCATACACATACACACATACAAGTACACATATGTACTTCATTACGAGTATTAGTAGTTGAAGTATTCGCAAAAAATTCTAAACCCACAAAAAACTGCTGCTCTTTTGCTTCATGCCAACTTTGGTACTTATTTATAACTACTTGAAAAAAAATTCACAAATGTTTTCTTTATTATTCTTTACAATTTTCATAGTTGATTTACATCACTATGACAGTTTTTGTTGTAGGTATTTAATTTTTTTGCTACTTTACATATTGCTGCAATTTGTTAAACTTGACCAACATTCTAAATGCAAGTGGTTGCTTGCATGTGCACATGTGCGCTATATACATATGTATGTCTCTATGTACGGGTATGTGTTGTCTTCGCGCGTTGCCGTGCATTGTCATTCGTTGTTACTGCCATTAACTTGGCGTTCTATAAACATATATACATAAATATATATTGTTGGCACCGTTAATTTGCAAGAATATTTTTATTTGCCTTATTGCTCATTGTCATGTGTGAAAAAAATAAAACTACATAATTACCACGTAAGCGCCAAATAAAAGCGGCATTGGAAGTATTATTGAAGTACTTAAATAAAAATAGACTAAAAAACTTTGTTTTTAACTTTCCATAAGATTTAAAAACTGTCTAAATAGGAACATATATATTAATACAATTATTTTCCACGACTTTAAATACGTATACATTAACCAGGTTATTAACCGTAGCTAGCGTGAGATAGCTACAACAATAATTCAAATACCACTTTTCAAATTTTTACCTAAACTTCTCTTTGCACAGGTTTAACAGTTTCAACTAATTTTTTATAAGAATTGCTTTTAATTTTCACACATACATACATACATATACATATCTAAAACTTTACTTAATGCTACTTTTATGCAAGTTCGTTGCTTAAGTCTTTCATTTTCTCATTGCTTGTGTTGCAAGTTGGTGGGTGCCGTTTGATCTGCTTTTCGAACAACTTTTATCGACGTTCATACATACATTTCATATGTTTTAATTTTCAATTAAAATTTTACACATGTTTTTCCTAATCACAATGGTTTTTGTTTTCTATAAAAGCAAACCAGTATATGGGGCGTTCCATACCAAAATGGATGGGGTTCACACTTCATGTGTTTGATTTGTTTCAAGGGTTGATGTTGTTTTTAGGGTTGATGGACGAGCATAAATAATTAACAATTTGAGCTTGATTAATACATTTTTAAAAAACTTTACAGCACAAAAACAAAAACAAATCGATATAATAGTTTTCCAAATATCTCGAGATAAAAATTCTCTATGAAAATAAAATTGAAAGTAATTATTTAAATTTTTTTTTTTTAATTTTTCACATACAAATTTTTTTATAAAAAAAATTAATTTTTGAAAATATGCCATCTCAAAATAAAATTGAAAACGATCACAATTTTAGCTCTGAGTATTGCGCAATATTTAAGTATAGTATTACGGGCTGCACTCTAAAATAATTTGAGTTATGAATTTTTTTTTACACCGAAGTTGGGTAAAATGAGTAGATTACAAACTTAAAAATTTATTAAATTTTTTTTTAGAATTTTTTGAGTATGCAGTTTTGTAGCACATTAAAATTTAGTACAATAAAGTGCAAGTTTTAAGCTTCTTTAAATGAATAACGAAATTAAATGTCCTATAAGTATGTAATTTAAAATTTTTCGGTAGCTCCTGTTATTTACGAGATAGGGCAAACAAAAACGAGAATTTCATGAATGATTGCGTTTAGTGTCCCGTACTACCTCGCAGGTAGGAGTTAGGGTTACACCGCCATGGACACTTTTGTAGAGCATTAAATTCTAAAGAAACTCTATCATTGATCAATATTATACCCTAAAATGCCTCTGAGCTAAAGAATTTTGAAGAAAAAAAATCAAAGTTTACGTTTATTTTGAACGGGCTATTTTTGAAGGCCTTGGTCAAGCACTTAGTATTAATATTGAGGGCGCAAATTTTCAGGGAACTTGTTTTTTAGGTATTTTCCATAAATTTTCGAGATGGGAGTAAAAAAAAATTGCGGCTTATTTCACATGTTATCTCAGCGCTATTATTCTTGGCCTATGAATAAGGAAAGTTCTGCTTATGAGTTCATTCAACCTAAACTAATAATTTTTACATTACCAACCGTTTTTGCATTTCAACATAATTTTTGTATTGGTCAAAACAAAAGTTCTTATCAGGCGCCGCGAAGCAAGTCGGGCATTTGCTACTATTTAAATAAAAATGTATTCTGCATCAAGCTTTTGGACAAGGTGGTTATAAATTTTTTTTCCTTTTATGTACAATTCGGACAATGACCAAGATTATTTTTTTTCATTTTGAATGGAATGCTCAACTCAATGGTTATAGATAAATTTATTATTTTTTTTAATCATTTTATTGTTATATTTTTTTTGTGGAAATTAATATTAAGTTGAACAATTAAAAAAGTGTTTAGTGCAAAAATAAATTGTATATTCTCAAATCCCCTCCAGATTCTACTTTGTATGCACTTTATATATTATAAATTAACTCCCATACAGGCATACATCTATACCACCTTTCAGTGTATACAAATTTACGATCTTGTAATTGGGTGGTGGCGACTTTAAAGCGAAAATACATATTTAGCTGTTGACTCAACAATGCGCGATTATCAGGCACGAGTAGTTTAACAGACCACATTTGAACACAAGCCTTCATTAATCCTTTATAAACATGTGAATATACATACACATACATACATAAGTATTTATGTTTAAACATGCCGCATTCAAACCGCTTCAAATTTATTTTAAATGGACAATTTGGCGAGCGTAAAATGCATTTCATCAGCCAACATGCTGACACATGTTAAACAACAACAACATCGTGTAGGTATGCAGGTGTGTGTGCGTGTGTGTAATTTAAAAATTACAAAAATCCAGTAAGAATTTTTACGTGCAAGCACCCGCGCTCTGTGTCGCAGCATAACAAGTAGTCGGCGCAGCAAATTACTTAAACAAATGACCTTAGATATGGTTGCATAGTGTGGCATAAGTGCCGCTGCATATATAAGAATATCCACTCCGCTCCACCCACCTCGCAGCTGCCTGCTGCCTGCTTCTTGCTGTGTGTTATCGTTTTGTGTGGCAAGTGGCGCTGCTTTTATGTATGTACCTAGTTCACAGCTTCCCGTTCTCTACCGCGCCCACCCCACACCCAAAATGTTCGCAGTGAAGTCCATCGCTTGCTTGCTTTGATTGCGTCTCGAAGCATTGCTGAGTGCCAGTTGCTAGCTGCCAATTTGATCTGACAATTGCGCTTGGTAAATTACTTAGCTTGGCTCAACGGTTGTCTGCTTGGTCAGTGCACAAGCAATTTGATTGTCTGTTAGAGTGGATGTACTGCGCTTGTCTGTCTGCTTATTGTTGGCGGTCTGTATGAATCGGTATTTTTTTTGGGTGCTTGGTTGCTTGGGGCACCCACCCACATCATGATTAAGTACACTTTAACTGCAACAACAACAACAACTACAATTACGAGCGCTTGTACTTGTGCCATTACAATTATTATCCAAACAGTCAGCTACAGATATATCGGTAAACGAGGCGAGCGTAAGTTTGAATAGCCTCAGCGAACAAATCGAACAGGGTGTTGAGTTTCTGGTGGTGATGTGTTTTTGCTTGGCCAAAGGATATACTTAGCGTCATTTCCGTGAAAACTCATATAAAAGTTCACTGCTATTTTTGCAGTACGTTTTGGAGATTTAAGTGCTACTGTACCTAAAGAGTTAGAGTAACTTATCTTTGTATTTAGTTACGTTTTTGAAAGTTAATAGAGATGCATCCTAAATTACTTAGTTTATAAGCATTTTAGTTCAAGAGCCGTAACCGTTGTCATCTTTATACAAAAAAAAAAATAAAATAAAATATAATTGAACCGTTTAAATTGGATTTATATTTTTCCGTTCAAATTTAACCGTTATCGTTATCTGATAACCGGTATTTTCAGATTTAGGTTTATAGATCATAGAAGATATAAACTAAAGCATTGAGATAATGCTTAAAAATAATCGAATACAAATATCCAAAATAACGATTATTTTTGATCGAAAAAATAAAAATCAAATAATAACGGTTTTGCAATGTTCTAAATATAAAAATCTTGATATTTAACGGTTATTTGCGATTCCTGGTTTAGTTAGCTATGTATGTAAAAGGATGAAAGGAATATTTTTAGACCGTTGAGCGACCGGCTGTTCTGCGAATTTTGCGGAAAATTTGTTTCCCACACAAAATTGTACCACATTAATGTATGTACATACGTACAACTTGTTCAATGTCCACGCCAGTGCGGGAGTTTCTAGTGCCAATTTACAAATTTCAAAACTTTATGGTCGCTCAATATTCCCTACTTTTTTGAGGTTTTTTTTTTGACAAAAACAAAAAATGTTGATTGCAATCGTTTACATGTAGCGAGCGCTCATATTTATTTTTAATGGCTTTTGAGCAAACGTAATTTATGTAAAGTGTGGAATATATAAACAAATGAACATAGTATGTATGTGTTTACATTTGTATATGCAAATATCGACATATGCAAAAGCCATACTCGCACAACTCGCTTTAAAATATAGTAAATAAACATTTGTATCGATTTTTTTTTTTGGCATCATGGATATAAAATATGCGGGACGTTAGTTGTTAATGGTGAAAAATTCGCTTGCAGCCACACATGTGTATGTACGTGAGACATGTTTCCTCAATCATTAAAAATTTAAATCGCCCTCATATTGAGTTCTTCTTATGTTCATTTATATGTATACATACATATGTACATACATACATAAATACATGCAGTAAGAAAACGTTTACAATTTTTAGTTTTACTTCTTTATTAAATTTCGTGGCGTACCACATAGATTCCGTGCCGTGGAAATGTCCAACGCTTATGCATATACAAACAAACATACATATGTACATAAAGAAACTGTTCTTACCATTCTCCCACGGCCTAGATTTTTACAAACCTTTCCACAACATCACTTACACTCGCTCTGCTCAGGTAAATTCATTGGTTTGCGGCGCTTGCTACACGTGAAAACCCCCACTATGTTGAGTCACCAGCTGACCAACCAACCAAGCACTGAAACCGTAAGTTAACCGCCAGCAAATGACAAGGAAGTGTTTGTGTTGGCCAAGTGTGGCGCTCAGTGCCCGCATCTCCGTTTGCGCATGCGTGCACATTGCACCGAAAGTGAATGTCGTTCACTCAACATTGCTGTTGCGAGCACTCAATTATAGTAGTACATATGTACATACATAGATATGTATGTATGTATGCACGTACATTTATTAAACAGTTTTGTCTCAATTTATCAATCAATCAAAGCGCTGATTGGCCATTAATAATATTGGCAAATCAACAACAATGTATTTGTTGACTGCTGCAATGCGCTTACATTTACAAAGCCAGAGTTAAAGCAAAGCTAAATACTGGAATAGTTTAGTTGCGAAGAAAAGTGCATAAAAGAAACCGATGAAAATGATACAGCACCTGATCATTGTTGCTTTTGTAAATTGCAAATTTATTAACAATGTTTGGCGTTAAAAAGCTTAAACTACTCTCCACCATGGAGACCACTCGCCCACCTTCACCCGCGCTGACCGCTACATATGTATGTATGTGTGTATGTGTGTAAAATATAACTCAACTACTTCACGCCGCCTTACTTCACCGCTTCAAATGAGTGCAAATAACAATATACATACATATATGTTCTCCGCTTATCTGCTTATTCCGCTTATTGCTTATTCAGCTGGATTATACGTACTTACAATGTGTGCCCGGTTGCTTGTTTCTTTGCCCACTTTCCAGTTGTTAACTTACATTACAGTCCGACGTCCGCTGATACACTCGGCCTCCTTGCCGTGTCTGAACTAACAACGCCAGTAGTGAAGTTTTCGCCCACCAACAATTGCTATTAAAAATAAATATTTCAAGGCTTAACTTTCATTGCGGAAGCCGCTCAAAATGTTCAACAGGTGAGTGTCAGCTGTACGCTCTAGGAGATGTTGGCGTTTTGCTTTGCAGTTTTGCTCCCGAGGTGATCACGTTGCGTTGCATTGGGTAGTGAATGTTGATCAGTTTTAGTGTTTTCCTTTTTGCTTAGAGTTTAGTTTTGGTTTGGTGATTGGCTTGCCATTACCGAAATTTATTTATAGGTAACAGGTGCAGGTGTTACACATTCGTTGAACTCTTGGTGAGCTGTGAGTTTGATATATGAGTTTGGTGTTGGTGTTCACTTATGCATACATATTCGAAATTGCTTTGCTGAGTCATTTAGTTTTTAGATATATATGTATGTATTTATGTAAGTACGTTAGACTGTGTCAAATAAAACAAATGTTTTGTTTCCTTTCGGTGCCTTATGAAAATTTTGCTTTTGGTCACAAAAAAAAAAAAATAATAATTGTGTGCCTTCAGCCCTCTATCCAATTTTCAGTTAGCGAACGCAAAAATAAGTATTTTTAATTAATTTTTTTTAATTTTTTTTTTTCATAATTGAATGTATCTAACAAAAAAAATCTTGTAGCCCATTCATTTCTAGTATAACAAGCGTAAGTTTGAAGTAGCTAGGGCGTTGATTTTTAGCAATTTTTATGTTGGCGGTGTCAGTAATTTTCTTCCATACGCAGTTGCTTCGACGACTTGCTTACATTGAAAAAATTAAGGAAGACCTTCAACAAAAAAAAAAAATTGCCAAAAATCAACGGTACGCCCTAATTACTTCAAGCCTTCGTTTATTATACCAAAATTGAGTGGTCTACCAGGTAATTTGTTCTTATTTGTTATATTTAATTTTTTAATTAAAAAAATATTGGAAAAAATTGTATGATTAAAAAATTATATTTTTGCGAGCGCTAACTGAAGATAAGAGGCTGAAATTTTGCTAAAAATATTTTTTTTGTGAACGACAGTGAAATTATCATATGGGACCAACCGAAAGAAAAAAATTAGTCCTTTTATTTGACACAGTCTAGTGTACTTACATACATACATACATACACGTACATATGTAAAGAGTACATACTCGATAATTTTCGATAGATACCATGTTGATAGCGATACTTTTTTACCAAGTACTGAGTAGGTGTTGAAAAACAAATACTCGTATCGAAACCCGATACTAAGGCAGATTTTTCTTCGGAATTTTTTCCTCCACTGTTCCGAGTGTAAAGAAAACAGTTATTGAAGAAATTGTGTTTTTAAAGAATATAAACAAAAGAAATATAGTAAGGTACAAAGAATTGATTAAAAAAATTCTTGGAAAAAACTGAACTATTCTAAAGATTTTAAACGCCATCTTCGCATCTAGTCTGGAGAAAAGGAAAATTATTCTGGCTCACGGTATTCTAGAAATATTTAATATTTTAAATGCTTTTAAGAATTTCTTTTAGTAAAATTTCATCCGTATCATTTTGTTCCTATACTCTTCACACTTCAAATTGTATGTGGAATTTTAACAGGTGAAGTAGTAAGGAGGTAATTTTAAAATTATCGTATTTAAATTTTTGTACATAATAGTATATTCCCATTGCACTAAAACCTTTGGAAAATCTTTTTTTCCTGGAAAGTACAATAAAAGACGAAATTTTCTCAGAAACATTTTATGAGAAAATTTGTGACTTAAACGAGTTTAACTTTCTCGTAATCTTTTCCAATTATTTGTCTTTGTTAAATACCAGCCATCTTTAAACATATAGTTTGGAGTTTAGGATTCCCGGATAATAGTTAACTTATGGCAAAAAAAAAATTAATTAATTTAGTTCATAAGGAATACCTTCAAAGCCAAAAGTATTGATATGAGTAGCTATCGATACTTTAGATCCGATATTTGGAAGGTATCAATACTTTCTTTCGATACTACTTCCAAGTAAAAGTATCGATATTTGCATGGTATCGTTTCATCCCTAGTTGGCAGCGGCTGAAATGATATTACAGATTAGAATTAGATTTTTTAGTTCAAAAATACAAATTCTAATGCAAGATTTATTGCTCGTTTAAACAATTTTGAAGAAACGATTAATCTCAGCTAAGCCTAAGTATTTATATCTTGCACTAGAGCTAACGGCAAAAGGTTGGGTCTGGAGCCCAAGATTGTCGCACGCACATACATACATATATGTATGCACATTGCGGTGGTAAAACCAAAGGCAACAGCCACAAAGGCACTCAGCTCACTACTATGCTTTCTTCATTCGCTAGAAAGACAGCTTATAATATTTCCATTAGACGTAACGTGGTAAAGAAATGGACCGGTATGTGGAGTCACTGCAATATTTTTACCGAGTCTCACAGAATTTTCTCCATACCACTACCTCTTATCCACCTGAAATGTCAAAACTAAGTTCATATGACCTGACTCACCTCTAAGGGCTATCCATAAATTTGGTTTAAACACAGAACTAGTTTTTGACATTAGGATATGGTAGGTTGAAGTGCCTGCCAATGATCACAATGGCACACCTAGGGCCTGTACTTGAGTCCATTGTTATATGACGCGGATTATAAATCTCATCATACACGAAATGTACTATATCTAATTTGGATAAGTCGCCTAGATTCTCCGACAATTCAGAAATTTTGACACTACACCACAGCGGCCGCTATAAATGACATAAACTATAAATAAGTTTTACTGAATACAAGTTTGGACTTATGCCTGCTTTCAGAACTTCAATCAAGTAAATGGAACGAAAAAAATGAAATTAAATAAAATAAAAACGAATCGGTCGTGAATGGGTTAATTTTATGAAGTTATTGTTTAATAATTTTGAAGCACTTTTTTATTCCACATAATTATGTACTCGTATATAAACAGTATCACAATTTACATTTCCGAAAGTTAAAATGTAATCGCAAAAACTTATTAAAAAGGCTCACTTAAGACGGGAAAGCTGTTACACGTGTGGATTTTTAGGATATTTTTGGTTGGTTCAGAATGTATGAACGAGTTTTCTCATCTACCCACCAAATCCTATTTAAACCTACTAACCTACCAAGAGGTAAGAAACCTACTTTCAGCAAACGTATGTTAATTAAAAATTTATAATTTTTGATATTAGCCGTTTTTGATTTGCAAACTAAATTGGCAAGTAGCACACGAAGGAAGATGCAGCCTTAAGTTCGAANGAAAATAAAAATTATGTGATCGAAATGTTCAGAGACCATATTGCACAAGTTCTTTAGAAAATTTTAATTCTTCATTTAATGCGCTAAAAATATTCGCAGATTCTATATTTACATATCTTCCAGCTAAAGTTGAAACAATATTTTTATTTTTTTGGTATTTTGTGGCAAACGAAAAATTTTGAGTTAATACTTTTATGCAGAACGTGAGCGATGCATTTCCTTACTAAATAATATTCATGAAGAATTATATAAGCAACAAAATATGTGCACAAGTCATGTCGTTATTTTTAAAACTATATGCAATTATTCTGCATGTGGTCAATGATGCTGACATTCGAAGTATATGCAGCTTTTAACTAGCATAATTAAATATTAACGCTGTTGTCAAAATAATAACAAACATATTTAAAAATGTATTTACTACACAGCAAAACTAACATAGGCAATACCTTTATATGCATTAAAAAAAAGTGGCAAAAAGCTAAAGCATTAAATGTGGCCAAAAAAGCAATAGGAGAGATTGTAAGCAACCCAATTGGCGGTGACCAGCGGGCTCACCACAGAGTGAAACATAATACGGCTTAAAATGCTAATAGGATCTATAAATCTAACAATATGTACATTACTTGTACGCTAGCAGCTAAAAAAATATGCAAAATCGCTAAAAGAAATGTGTATCAAATTTTAGTTGGAGTTGGAGTTGAAGTTGTAGTGGGAGCAAAAAAAAAAAAACAACACAATCAAATACAAGAGAAAAAGCGAATACAATTAAAAAGAGAAAAAAACAGTAAAATGTTGTAATAAGTGCAACCATCTGCGGGCACTAAGGCATTATAAAACTAAATATAAACGAGAGTGGTATGCTGGAAATTTTAATATTTACTAATAGGTTTCCTTGCAGCCAAGAAAGCAGTAACTGGTTAAGATGTTTCTCGGTTAGTTGAAAGAACTAACATGTGCAAATGGAATACATTAATATTTCGAGGTAGGTTTTTGGTGAAAAATATTA
>NW_016166675.1:0-23524 GCF_001687245.7 Rhagoletis zephyria | reverse complement strand
AAAATTATCTCTGTAGAATTTTCTTGCTGACACCCCACCCACCGCCCCCACCCTCTTTTTTATAGAAAATGGAAAATAAGGAGACCTGTATTTTTTTATTTTGAAATTGGTCAATATTTAACCGTGCAGAAGCACAATAGGACAGATACCCCCACAATTTGCCAAAAAATCGAACACAAAATTCCATTTAAGGATACTTTCGCCATATTGCTTAATTAGAATACTAACTAAGGTACAGTTGGACATTATCTGTTTAAATGTCGCATAAGAAAGACAGTTCGTTTTTGTCTGTTGTATAGACTACTTTTTTCTGCTGCGTTTGGCTACTTTTCGTTTTAAATTAAATTTTAGTACTTATTTTTATCCGAATTTGTCATTATTATTCTAAATTATTTATTTTATTTTTGGAACGTCTTCTAATACACTATTTATTTAATACAAGATCTTTTAAATTTAATGCATAGTTAAGGGAGAATAGTTCCTATCCGACAATCAACAGAAGATTCGCAGGTCGTAAGAAGCAAGAAACAAGCAGTTTGAGCTCTATAGAGAGCTAATGCCGGGAAATGTGTCTGAGAAAAATCTAACGGATATTTTTAACCAGTAAGTAAAAACCAGCAGAAGCACTATTGTTGTTGAAAACCCCATCCCTAAATAAGTCAGATAACACATAGTTGATAATGCTACACTTTTTATAATTTACAGCTCGTGTCAAAATTATATGCGCACCACAAATTGACAAGTTTTAACAATAAATTTTCTGTTATTTAATTTTAGGTATTTTTTTTTAAATATAGTTTATTCTTTGACAAAAACACCGTGTAAATCCAGGTTGCAAACTTTGTGCAATATTTAAAAGCAAACAACTAATTTTCTTAGAAAGATTTTGAATATGCAATTTTGTAGTTCATTCAAATTTAGTATGTAAGTTTGAAGCAGCTGGGATTTACTGTTGACCTCAGACAATTTTTGAAGTGAAACTTTAGCGGCGGTTGGTTGGTTGGGAGTAAATTGGCAAATTCAGCGGAAATTGCACACGGATCTGGTTGGGACGGAAATGATGCAACGGAAGTGATGCAACGGAAATGGTGCAACGGAAATGGTTGGGGCTGAAACAGGTACTTCTTGTGTATATGCAACGGAAATGATGCAACAGAAATGATGCAACGGAAATGGTTGGGGCTGAAACAAGTGCTACTTATGTGTATGCACATGGTATAAATTTAACAAAAATTTGCTAACAAAATGTTAAAGAATAACAGTTAGGAAAAGACCAATACAAGAATGAACGTAAAGGTGACTACGTACATAAATGAAGAATAGGATAAAGGCAAAGGTAAAAATAACAACAAAAACAAAGATTTCACGCATCAAGGCAAAAATGAAGACCAAGGTAAATCTAAACACTTTACTTATATATATAAGAACAAATGTGAAGGGGAATATGAAGCTGAAAATAATGATGAACATAGAAGTAAAGACAAAGAGGAGGATGAGGATACCGATAAAAGCTGAAGATAGGGGAAGAAAGATTAAAATAGAGGTAATTAAAGAGGAAAGGATATAGAGAGAGAGATTTAGAGATTTTCGGGATTCACGAGACCTACCGATAAAATAATCGATATTTTTATCGGTTTTGTTATCGATTTTGTTATTGATATTTATGGATTTGTTATCGATAACCGATTCTGTTATCGATATTCATCTATTTTGTTATCGATAATTATCGATTTTGTTATCGATATTTACCGACTTTGTTAGCGATATTTATCGATTTTGTTATCGATATTTATCCGATTTTGTTATCGATATTTATCGATTTTTTATCGATATTTATCGATTTTGTTATCGATATTTATCGATTTTGTTAGCGATATTTATCGAATTTGGTATCGATATTTATCGATTTTGTTATCGATATAAATCGACTTTGTTATCGATATTTATCGATTTTGTTATCGTTATTTATTGATTTGTTTATCGATATTTTTATCGATTTTCTAATCGATTTAGCTACCAATGGTATTATCGATGTTGCTATTGAAATTTTTATCGAATTTGTCATCGATTTTGGTATCGGTATTTTGATGGACGTTATAATCGATTTTGTTATCGATAGAGTATAATGATAAAAATGAAGATAATGGAAAACAGAATAACATGAATGTTATTAAAACGAACAGTGGTAGAGGTAGGGATCTACATTGATAGAAAAAAAGCGAAAAATATAACCTTAAGCAAAAGCAGATGTGTGTATGTATAGATAGATAAGTAACGTAAGTTTCACTTCTACAGTGTGGCCCAGGCGCACTTACTTTTTTTTTATGTTGACGGGGTTGTGCATTTTTGTACATATGCACAAAGAATTTTCGATTATATTGTATTAATAAATAGTGCGTTTCATTAAAATTTTTAATAGTACGAGGGATGTTTCCAAAATGCTGGGAATTCAGCTATAATTTTTATTATTTTATAAATATACGTCAATATTACAATGTAGTTTTTCAACATAATCGCTATTTAACTAAATGTATTCATCCCAAAGATAAACTAATTTTTTAAGCCGTTTCGTTAAGCTTTTTCGGTGTTTCCTCAATCCACCGATTTATAACACGTTTAGTGGCAGTTAAACATTCAAATCGAAGAGTTTTTGCAAATCTGGGAGCAGATGATAATCACTGAGTGCAAAATCCGGGAGGAATAAGGTGGGTTGCGCTGAATAATTTCTGATATTTTCACAACTTCTTTCCATAAAAAGAAAATAATAGCTCTTTGAAATTTTACTGCGTCTTCCATGGTTACAAAATCAGGGCTATGAAAACACGCCTATATCAGTCGAACGCCTAAATCAGACTAATCAATATTGCTCTAGATAGTTGCATAAACATGTCAAGACTTGTCTGGAACCAATAACATTGCCTATAAGTTCTGTGTAATTTAAATATAGTACAATTCCCAGAACTTTGGAAACATACCTCGTTGATATTTATAGGAAAACATTCGCTCGATTAGAAGATGCAGTTTATTTTATGGCAGTTATAAGGGTATCCTGCCTCAGTGTGCGCCGGGGCTTTGAAGTTTTCTATATTTATTCTATTGGGGAAAATACATTTATACGTAGAAATGCTATAAAATCTTTAAAAATAAATATTTTTTCATCGAATGAAAATAAATAATTCACTTCAAAAATCTTCCAGCAATAAAATTGCGTTGCAAATTTCCCGCAAAAAGTTTACTAACTTTTCTTTCAAAACATTGGCGATGCGGTTACGAACATCTAAAATAACTAATTTTTGTATATAATAGATGAAAATATCGGTTATAAAAAAGTACATAGTTAATAAATATTGTTGTTTAAAGTTTCTGAAGGGAAATATTTTTTCCCAATCAAAAAGGATTTACCTCTAGCAATTTTAGTTATTGGAATTCTACGAAAAAATGCTTATTTTTATGTAAATATCTACCGATTTCGAATTAAAAAATAGGGGCCTTCTTATTTTCGATATTCTTCAGTTCTAAGGGTGGCTGGAAAAAAATTACCACCCTAATGTAAATATCAAGCATACATACGTAAATACAAACGTAGAGGTATAGCTGCAGCATCAACAGCAATCAAACAAACGCCAACAATATTAAAAATATCAACAACAACAAATGGCAATCAAGGAAAGCAGCAGAAAAAGTAGCCGCTCAGAAAGTAAAGTAAGAAGAAAACACTAAAATAATAAATACATTAAAAAAGTAGCAAAAAATCACAGCTGTCGCGTTATAACAAAGCAAAGCACAGGCTTTAGTTTGCGCAATAGTAATAGCAATAGCAACAGAAACAACAATATTTTTAAGCGTATAGCTGCTGCGACATGAAAAACGACATTGTCACTTACGCGTCGTACAACCACGATCCGCTCATCATTACACCTATTCACAATACCCAGGCATGCCTAGTATGAGCTCCTTTGTTTAGCAGTATGTACTATGCACGCCTGATCGCAAAGCCAAAAGGCGGAAGGAAGATCGCATGCACATAGTGATGAATATAGTGAATAACTCGCATAGTCAGCATCGCATTGAGACAATGCCAGAGAGCGCGCCAAAGCAACAAAGCGACAAAGCGCTGCATAGTAAACGTTTGCTGTCACTTTAAAAATAATATTCAATAAATCAGCAGCTAGCAAAATATTCATGCGAAATAGCATTTCGCTTCCTTTTTCTGCGCTTTCCAACACACAACAACAACAACACCAACACCCAAATGCTAAAGTTTTTAGCACAGTACTCGTTGTAATAGCAACAATCAAACTAAGCACGAAGAAAACACAAATGCTTAGCGCTTAGTTAAATGCAGCACACAAAACAATAGCCGCCATGTCCAGGCATCGAGTTGCCGGCGACACATTCACATCATCATCATCAGCATCAGCATCAGCAAACGCTGTAACATTCAAGTGGAATCAAAGAGGCAGTGACAGCCAGCGGCAGTAAAAGCAGCGGCGGCAGTAACTTACCAATCTGCCATAAGACGAAGAAGTTTTAGAAGAAAAACATACATTTGAGCATCAATTCATGCTCGTCAATGCTGGAATAAGTACTCATACTTACATGATGCCACCAACACTAAATACTTAGTTGTCGGCAAATGCAACATACGTATGTATGTAGGAATGCGCGCATAAAGACAAGTCACATCTGTCCACTGCCAGCTCGAGATGCCCCAAAAAAGAGGAGGAAAATTAAATATCTAACGTAAAGCTGCGCATGCGCGTACTCCTCTTATCTACTCACACTGACGGCACAGACAACAGCAGTCAAAGGTAAATCAAGGTATGTGCTATGCATACATACATATGTATGTAACTAGTATACTCTATACTATATATACCATGACAAGTAGTATTCAGTTCAAGAATAATGGTTAAGGCCCGTCCACATAGAACTTTGGCGTTGCGTTGGCGTTGGCGTCGCTTCAACAGCTGACTATGAATACATGAATTCAAATGCAGCCGTCCAACACAAAGCAAAAAGATGGCCAACTCTCAAATTTTCGCGTGCGTCGCTCGTCAGCTGTTGCAAATAAATAAAATTATGTGAAATATTTTTCCTTTTTAATAAAGTGCGGGCAAGAAATATCGTTTTTAATGCAATTATTGATAAGAAATATTAATTTATCTGTCGTTAGTATGTTAATTTAGTGGCCCAAGGATTCGCTGCCAAGCGTTCATTGTAGCAAGCATACTTTTAACGTGCGTTCTGTCAAACCAACGCCAACGCCAAAGCCAACGCGAAAGTTCTATGTGGACCGGCCTTTATTCGATAGCAAAGCATTTTACTATTTGAAAGCACGTATTCGGTTAATGTGGTTTGAATGCGATTAGCGTTGCATACATGGGCAATTTGAATAGGATTAACCCACCATATATCGATGATAAAAGGAGTAGCGAAGGGATTTTTTGTCCAGGTCATCAGATCCGCACCATTCGTTCGATTTTCAAAAGTGAGGTGTCAAATTTAAGGGCTTAGGGTGTGGATGTTAAATAATGTTTTAATTTTTCGAAAAGAGTTGCCGCCTGTTAAGAAATTAAGCTCAAATTATTTAAAAAGTTAAATCAATTGTTACAATATGGGTATCAACCGAAATGGTTTTGAGAAGGCCTTGCCACATGTTTAAAAAATGCAATTCAATTTTATTTAAAGGAATTTGGTTAGTGAATAAGGTATCACTATATGGGTGTCAGACAAAAGAGGTTTAGAAGGTAGTAGTTTGAAAATATTTTGAAGAGGGTTTCCGCCTATTTGAGAAGTCGAATTAAATTATTTTACACCCAAGCTACATATATGAAATATTAAAAATGGATAGCAAATGAAAGAGATGTAAGAAATATTTAGTTTGACAATTTAGAATATTTTTGATGTGTTTGAGTGTTGCCCCAGTTTAAAGGGTTAAATTAAAATTATTTGATACATTGAATGAATTACTAAACGATGGTTATCAATGGAAATTTGTTTAAAATCCATTATATCAGAACTATATTTAGGAGGGTTGCCACGTGTTTAAAAAATAAATTTCAAATTAATTCATCATCATCATTTAAATACACCACAAAATCTTATGTTATGATCAAACAACTGAAAATCGGGTTGTTGGGTCAAAACACCGGTCATAAATTGTACAATTCTCAACGGCCTCTGATAATCTTATGTACGAATCACGTCAGGTTCGCGGTAAATAAACCTGAAAATTCAATACAATTCTTTTGAATTTGATCTTGAGATGAAGAAACTAGCGATCCCCATATTCGGATCCAGTGACAACAAAAACCCATGTATATTAAATTTTATCTTTATTCAAACAAATTTTTCCCCATTTGACCCTTAAATGAGTGCAGCGAGTCGAAAACCCCATATGCATAAGCATATGAATTTCCAGGTTTATTCAATGAATATTTTCCTGCTTGATCTTTAAATGGCCACGAACCCGTAGCGATGGAGGTTAGCAAAGGGTTTTCAATATGGAGAAACTTTTTTTTGTAAACCTTTGTTATTTTTTAGACCTGTTCTACCACCTCTACTACATGATATAAAAAGATCATGCAACCATTTTTTTATACCCAAGCGCACATGTGTACAAGGGTACTATAAATTTGTTCACATAACGGTTGTTTGTAACAGCCAAAACGAATCGAGATAGACATAGATATAGACAAATGTGTACATAAATGATCAGAATGAAAAGAGAAGTCGATTAAGCCATGTCTGTCTATCCGTCCGCCCGCCCGTCCGTGTACACGATAACTCAAGCAAAAATTGAGATGTCTCAACGAAATTTGGTATGTAGGTTGCCATTTACCTAAGGTAGGTTGGTATTGGAAATGGGCGAAATCGGACTGTAACCACGCCTACTTCCCATATAACGGTATTTTCGAAAAATGCAAAAACTACGATATTTCAGTAAATATCCAATCTAAATTGTTGAAAATTAGTATGTGAAGTGGAATAATGGTAAAAACTAATATTATTATAGAATTCTTGGCAAATGGGCGTAACCCCGCCCACTTATGTAGAAATGGTGTGTCTCAGTAGCCGCTTCACCAATCCCTACCAAACTCGGTCCGAGCCTTACTTAGGGTTCAACTAAGAAATCTGTTTGCAAGCTTTGAAATCGGGCAATAACCACGCCCATCTCCCATATAACGGTAAAACACGAAAACTGCGATAAAATACTATTTTGCAGGAAATTGAATTAGTTTGAAAGTAATTTATAAACTAATTTATTTTCAATGATAACTAATTGAAATTCTCACTATTTTACGTGCAACGAACTCATTTATTTAACATGGCGATGTCCTAGGAAGCAGTCAATTGCCTTTTGCAATACAGGGTGCTCAATGAAAAGCGCTACGGGATCGCCGTGAAACTGGCAAAAATATTGGTGATTTTTATAAAAAGCTACTGTTGCCATAACAACTGAAGCTTGTAATATTTAAATTTGAAATGTTCTTAGGTTACTTAACCAATTGTTTGATTAATATACGTATGTACGCAATACTTCTAGAGTAAAATATTTATGAGCATCATGAGCATCCTCTAAATGGATACTTAGAAACGTAAGGTTTGGTACCCGCACCTCTTTCGTCGAGAGGAAAAATTTTTAAAAGTGCACCAAATCGTATCTGGGAAATAATTTTTGGGGCCACTCTAATATACATAGATACCTATGCAAGCTCTTAACCCTTTCTGCACTCTTTGTTTTTACATACATACAATGTACATATGTTGCATTGCATATTGTTAAAGCAGCCATCGTTAGCTTTTGTTTATTCGTTTGATGTGCTGCTCTGCTGATGTGTGGAGGTGTATGCATTTCTGCTTTGTCGACGACAATGTCACGGTTTGTCAGTATTTTACTTGAACTTGATGATACTTTGATGATGATGATTTTCGAAAATCCCATTGTGAAAGGAGTTTGAGCTGTTGTGGTAGGTCTCTGGCTGCCAGCGTACAAAATCTAATACAAAATATGTTATTTATTCGTTTATGCTTCTACCTCATTTTGTAGAATATCTATTGTGCGACATGCATATGTAGTTAGGAGCGTGTTGGGAATATGTTCTCGTACGACAAAGATAGAGAATTGGAACGGCCAATTTTATGTTTGTATGTATATTTCCACTATGCAATGCCCATACCTACATACCTATACAAATCAATATGGGTATGGAAGGGAGTGTACTCTTGGTGTGGTGAAAGGATTTACCTCGCTTGAATTTGATGCATTACAATTTCATGGGATGATTTATTTTGGCGCTGTCGTTGATTGTTTCTGATTACTGATGGGTTGCGTCTTTTCACGAATACCTACAAACATATGTATTTATAGTATATGTATTTCTATGTCATTTATTTATACAAATGTTTGTCGTTTGTTAGTTGAAATTTTGTGACTCCAATTTGGGCAAACAATAAAAGTCGTGCTAGGCAAAATGGGTTGTACACTAGATCTACAATGAACGTGCAATAGTAATTAACAATTGGATTCATTAAATTGCTTGCAGTGCAATCTAATGTGATGTGTTTACAAAAACAAAAACCAGCAGCAATGTAAATTATTGTTGTAAGTAAACCCCAAATCGCAAATGCCGTATGCACAAAATTGTGACCACCCTTGGCGAAGCTTATTGAAAGTTATTAAAGCTTAAATTTTAATTTGGAAAATTCGCCAACCATTTGTGAGGCACTCTTTGTTAACTAAAGCTCTTCAAAATCGGTTCAGGTAAAACCAAGTCGGTTATATTCTTTAAAATTCGGTAAAAATCGTTGCTTCTAATGATGAGTGGTGCTTTTGGAAATCCAATATGGCGGACAAACTTTTAAAAGTTTATTATTCGCTCGAAGCTTGTTACTCGGTGTATTTTGGCAGAGTTTTGAACCGACTTGCCGCTTTTTCAGGCTTCGAACCGAACCATGAACCGAATGGTTTTTATTTTTACCTCGTTTTTATTAGCTCGGGATGTAACTATGTATTATTGATACGCCTAAAAGATGCAGCGATTTCCATTCCCAAGTTACATACCTGATGACAGTAGAAATGGAAATTTTAAAATCGAGGTTTTAGTTTATTAGGTTCGGCTCAAAATGAAAATCCTCTAAAGATTTTTTTTCTTCTTTGCCTAAAAATACAACCCTTATGGTAAAAGTGCAAACATGATTTTCCTTGATTCGCGTCTTTGCATTCCCGTTCCTTAAAAAATAAGTTTCGTTAAGTAAAAAGATTAGTGCTTAATATTTTCCCCCGACTACTAAACCGTTGAAAAATTCCTAAAATTCATAAATATCATATATGTATTATAGTGAATCTAAACGATTGTGAAAAAATGTCGCTAACATATTTTTGGCGGTTAGGGCTCGATATAATGAAGGGTGAATCTGTTTTCGCATAGATATCTCCTACTCTCCTCAGCCAGAGGAGACTAGCCCCATAAAGGGAAACTCCAAATCTTTTATTTCTTAGAATGTTAGCGAGTCGTAGGTCAGATGACTAGCCCTACTACCCATGCCTAGAGGCGAGCTGGAAAGATTTTTCAGCCACAATGAAAAGAAAAAAATTGTATTATATGTATGTGATTTAGGGCCGGTTACTCAATGTCTGGTTAACACGATAAGTGTTAAACATAGTTATCGACGTTACCGACTGCCTGTTGTATGCATGGAGTCGAAGACGTCGATAACGATGTTTAGCCGCAAATTAAGTGTTAACCAGACATTGAATAACCGGCCCTTAGTATACTTTTGAACGGGTTGAGAGTTTTATATATTTTAAAAAACCACCGTTTGATTAAATTTCTCCATTTCGGCTACGGAGGACCACAGCTTAACTCTGATGTCACAAAGGACTCTGTAAGCAACCTAAAGGACCCTTTTAAAAGCAAATTGTTAATACATAACTTATTTGCACACAAGTATGTTGGCTTTGTATTTGTTTCTTATATGATATTTGGCATAATCAGGATTTACTATGCTTAAATAGAATACGAAGTCAATGTTTTGCTTCATGAAAACGCAATTGCGCGTATTATAGAGGGCACGGCCCAAATGAGCTTTTTAATGTTAGGATATCTAATTCAATAAATGAAAAGCAACTTCAAACCGCTGGCATTAAAGTTACATACAACACACAAAAAGATTGAAAATAACGTTTTCCCCGTTATAGAGATGTGAACATGCATAAATATAAGTTAGTACAGTTTTTATACACACACACATATACATATGTATGTACTTACATAAGCTGTGTATTTATTTATTTATGTTGAAAATGGCAATCTGTTTCGTGAGATGCTGCGCCCTCACCATCAACAGCAACAACAACAACAACAACAACTGCTTAGATAAAACACATTAGGCCACTACTTTGGTCAGAGGGACATACTACTAACAATAAACCCAAAAGAAGACAACTTCAAGCAAAGGTAACTGCAAGATGTGAAAGACAAACATAGTACGGGTAAACGTGAAAGGCTGTAGCAAGTACACGAAAAATTGCAGCCGCCAAGTGGAACCAAGTTAAGGTAGGGGTGTATTAGACGTCAACCGCAAGCGACGATTCTAATCTCAGCGGTTGATCATCTGGATGTGGTCCACACAATCGCACCAGCACAACAATCTCTTCATGAAAACTGCGCCAAGCATGTTTGAGAGGGAGTGCCTGATGCGCGTGCACATATGTACGCCGTACTGCAACTATGTATGTACATACATACATATATAAGTACGCTGTTCACCCGCTCACACGCTGCTAAGCTGCTCGCTTGACTTACCTAAAGTCACTCACCATCCCAAGCTGTTTCAAGCAAGCAAGTGTGCAACCATATGCATATGTTTGGTTGTGCATAGGCCAAGCCATTAGCTTGGTGAACTTTTTCTACTTCATTTACTCTTTATCTATTTTAGTTTCATTGTTTTTTACTCTTTCTATTAAAAGTACAATATATGAACATATGTACATATATACGTATACATATTCAGTATTGGTAAATCTTTGCAGATATCTTCATATATATATATTAAGCTTTCTTGTACGATCTGATGTTGACGCTGATGCTATGGGGGCATCGCGATAGGCGGTACGGAAACTCAAATACAGAATTCAGCTTTAAAGTACCAAGAATAAGTTCACAATTTCCTCGCCGCTGTCACGCTGTTATTATAGCGCTAAATATGTACATTTAAAAGTTAATGTGAGGTAAGGATACTCGTATTACAAAAAAAGCTGACAACTAAACGATGTCAGAACGCTTCGTGTAAATAGTCAAATAATAAATAGAAATAACAAGAAACAAAGACCCTCATCGAGTTAACATCTGCATTTATGTAAGCAAGTTACTGGTAGACCAGTGTGCGCCTTATTTGTATTGAGACAATTTTTTTGGAAGGTACTAAGCAAGACTCCCACCGTTTTGGCGAAAAATGTCCCCTATTATAACTTTGTTCACATAACGGTTATTTGTAACAGCCAAAACGAATCGCGATAGATATAGACAAATACATACATAAATGCTCAGAATGAAAAGTAGGGATGTCAGTGGCAAAAATATATCGATGTTTTTCTTTGATTCGGCATACGGTTCAATAAACCGTAGATGTAAATTTTCAAAAAACATCGATACATCGACTATTTATACATCGAGTGGAAAATTTTCGATGCATCGAGGCAAAACATCGATATTTTCGATGCATCGATGTTTTTCCGACATCCCTAATGAAAACATAAATCGATTAAGCCATGTCTGTCTGTCCATTCTTCTGTCCGTCTACATGATAACACGAGCGAAAATTGAGATATCTCAACGAAATTTGGTACGTAGGTTGCCCTTTTTGCAAGGTAGGTTGGGACTGAAAATAAAATAAATAAAAAAAACATTGGTATATTTTTTCGATATAGAAATCCTAGGGGGACTTTACTTCTTTCCCAAGCATTTTTGGACCACCCTAATGGAACAAAAATTAAGTAGTTAAACAAATCCTTAATTTTCAACCCTTTACAAAGAAATAATCCACTTGGTTCTGTTCTGTTACAGGGAAGTGTGAATACCTACATTGTTTTTTAGTTACAAATTGAACATAACATTATCTTTTAACTGCATACTAGAAAAGATCTTTTAAAGCATTGAAAGGTAGGATATTCATTATTCTTGATAGGCGCTCTAAGCGTTTAAGGGATTTGACATAGTCCAACAAAGCCCGCTACTCAACAATTCAACAATTGGAAATGCTATGTTGAGAAAAATTCTCCATCTGAACTTCCAATCGCACAGGAGGCTTTCTCTGCTCTAACAGCGGAATCTGCGCCGTATATTTTCTGGCGTGGAGCGTTTGTGTCCATTCATACAACAAGACTGAGACAACGGAGCGGCTGTATTTTAATCCGCTACATCATAGCTTTGTCGTTTAAAAGCTAATCATCTGAGGCATTCGCCATCTTCCACACTCATAGGCACATAAATCTTTCGCAGAAGTTTTCTCTCGAACTCTCAAGGGCCGCCTCATCAGATCTTTTCATTGTCCACATATAGGTCGAGAGAGGATAGCACTTCTCAGTTGCACTTGTTGGCAAGATTGATTCTCTGTTGGATCACTAGGCTAACATTATTATTCGTGTTAATGCGGGTTTCTATACAATGATCGAAAAATCAACGAAAAATTGGTTAATATTACCAAATTCAAATTTGATTTCAACGTGATTTTTGGTTAATATTAACAATGCCTTTAATGCCAATATTAACCACACTTTTGTTTACATTAACCAAACTTTTGGTTGCCAATTTTTTCGTTTGAATACGCTTATGTTCTGCACTTCACAGATGCTTTTTCATAATTCGGAGATATAAAACCAAAACTTGTATTGGCAAATAACAGCAAGAATTTCTGCACACTCAGCTACAACCGTTTTATAAGTGTGTCTGCAAATGTTCAACTTGAATCAATTTTCTTCGTCGTTTGATTTGGCTCTGCACTTCACAGAGGCTTTTTCGTAATTAAGAAAAACCAAATACAGAAAGAAAATAAAAGTTATGTATCGCGCTGACGGCATTCGTACTGCTGGAAGCCAATAAATAACAGCAAGCACCTCCGCACGTTCAGCCACTACCATACATACGAATTTGTTCTCAAATGTTCAACTTGAATTACATTTCTTACAATCGGCTTATTAATCATTAAAAAACCAAACCATAACTTGGTTTGAAAAAACCATTGTGCTTTTGGCTCAGTGTAAGTAAACGGATTCGTCTACTTTTTCGAAATTATAGCTGAGGCATTCCAAACGAAAGGCAAGGTCGAAATATATGATTTTCTTCAAATTTAGATTAATTGTAGTATTTAGTGTCTAGAATGGCATGATGAAACAGTTTTTGAAAATTTTAATATTTAATAAAAAATTTTAATTAACATGAATTCTTTGTAAATTATTAAGTTCTATGAAAAATTGTGTTTTAAATAAAAAATTTATAAAAAGGAAACTACTTGTTTCGGGGAACTCCAACGTGATGGGCGGCTAATTTTAACTCGTTTTTCTTCAAACTTTCTCTCAACCATTTATTTGACCAGTTTCAAACTGTTAACACTTGAAGTCAGATATCAATTTAATACGAAAATAATAAAGTATAAAACTTAATTATATTTCTTACAAAGAAAATTGACATTTTCCAAGAGTGACGGTCGGGACACTGATAAGCCTGCTTCTCTGAGTTGTTGAATTCGTTTCCCAATTTTAGACAAACTATAATTATTTCGTGCGCTTCCACTCCACAATGCCTGGGTTCAAACCCTGGTCAAAGCAACATCGCAAAAATATAGAAAAAAGGTTTTTTCTTAACAGCGGTCGTCCCTCGGCAGGCAATGGCAAACCTCCGAGTGTATTTCTGCCATGAAAAACAGCTTCTCATAAAAATACAATCGCCGTTCGGAGTCGGCATAAAACTGTAGGTCCCTCCGCTTTGTGTGACAACATCAAGGCGCACGCCACAAATCGGAGGAGAAGCTCGGCCAAACACTAACATATGTGTAAGCGCCAATCTATTATTATTATTATAATTATTTCGTTCATAGCGGTTTTCTCGAATGTAGTTAGTAGATTGTTAGTCCATTTTATGCTTTAATGACATTAAATATTATATTTGAAATTTAAAAAAAAAACTTTTAGCTTGTGGGACGGTTTTCTGTTATGGGTGGGACGAGACTCTATTAAGGACAAATAGCTCGTGAGTAAAATGAACACTGCTGGGTTAATATGAATATATATTTTATTTTTAATTTGAGGACCTTAAACAATGGGATGATTAAGTATTTGTATATTACGAAAAACATATTCACATTTCTTTGAGGGTTTAAAACTTTTCACCATACATGTGTTCTCGTAATAACTTACCACCGTTTTAAAGTCCACGAATTGTACTTCCTTTTGAAAAAAAAAATATTTTTGTAGAATGTGGTTTGCGCAGAACACAAGCAAATTCTAGTCGTCGGGCATGCGTTCATCTGACCGTATCTAGCATAATGCACTCTCCTTATCAACTTCTCGTTCTTTAAAAGCTCAATTTGGAGGCCGTCAGCTCCAATAACTTTTGTTGTTTTACAGCCGCCTAATTACTGTTCGTATCTCAGCATAACCGGGCGGTGGGACATCGCTTCCATCGTCATCGACTGAGGTTCGGGGTCATCTTCTCTAAAAAAAATTATTTTCTCGAAAAAATTAACAACAATTTTTTTTACAAATTGTCTAATGAAAGATGAGATTTTTAGAGGTGGTTCTAATGTTGACGGGTTTATGAATTTTATAGCCCGTTTAGGGAAACTTTTTTTGTGAGAATCACAATCTACTTATTCATACGTAAATATGTATACATTTGTGACTGCGATGTGAATTAAATTATTTAATCTGAATGTGTGCCTATGTTTAAGAGATATGTATATCTTATACATTCCGAAACCTCTTCATAGTGTATCAACAATGCATTATCTGAAGCTTTGAATATTTCACCAACAGTTTTATAAAATCTGAAAAAGGGTAATCATCGTTTTCTTCTTCTTATAAAATTTTGTTACTTATTTAAAAATCTTTGAGTTTTATTTTACGAAAGCCTTTTAAATATATGCAGAACATGCAATTGCTTTTCTTCCCACAATTGTGAAGAAAAGTTTATTTTATTTGTAGTCCAAAGTTCAAAGATCTAAACGAATACTGTAATTTGGATCTAACAGTGATAAGCCTTTTATATAACTACAACAGAACAATTGGTTTTGAGGAGTTATAAACTCAAACAAAGCACCAAACAAGCCACGCATTCAAAGGCACCAGCCAGCTAAAACAAGGCAAAGCAATTTGACTCGTTTCATATTTCATGGCTAATTGTGAGACAATGAATCAAATGCATTTACGCTTCTTATACCCAACCTTACATACATACATATGTATGTACATTAGTATGTATGTAGTACATAGTTAACTAATTCGGGGAAAATTCTTTGAATGTGCGTTTAAAAACGAAAAAGAAAGTAAAAATCCGTAAATTTTATGATGAAAGATACGGTAAACACAGTATAAATCTAATTAATTATATGAGTCCAAATCCAAATCCGACCCAAATGCATGAAATCAAAAGAGAACTAACTTTTCCAACACAATTATTTCTAATAAAATTAACTGATTTCTAGAACTCAACAAAACAAATTTTATGTAGTATGTATTTAATTTTATGTATGTATGTATGTATGTAGTTCAAATGTTGCAGAGTGCTCCCTTGAAAAAAAAAAGTTTTAATTAGTTATAATCGAGCGCAGTAGGTAAAATTTATATTTTTAGTGTTCTGTTTTATCACCTATGTGGCATCATAATTACATTACTCCATATCGAGTCTGCGGCGTGGAAAGTGTCTACGCACAATGGGGGTTCCAACGCCACACAAGCTTTGCGCAGATATGCATGCATATTTATTTACGTGCATATATACATACATATGTATATATTATTCAGCAGCTTGAACACATACATAATTTTTTTTAGGCATCGAAAAATCTAAACCGTCCATCATTAGTATGCATGTAAGTTTGTATAAGTATTAGATACTTTTGTAAAAATAAACTCAGCGTGATTCCTGCTGTTGTTAGCCTGATTGACTCAATTTAAAAAGATTTTATTTTTTCTAATTTCTATGAACGTTTACTATTAAAATGTGCACTTTTTTGCAACCGAGCTACAAAAGGACACCAACACAAACTCGGCTATTTATCCGAGTTCAACCGGGCCGGTGAAAAATACGCGACGTGATGTGTAGTGTTGTTAAGTGAAGAAACTGCTCTATTGTAAACTGTTGTGGAGAAAGTACTTTTTTTCTTTATATACATACTTGATTAATATTTTAAACAAATACATATATACATATATTGCGCAAAAATACTTCGCAAAACCGTATATATGACCAAAGTACCTACTTTTTTTTTGCAACTTTCCTTCGTTTTTAGTAACTTGCGTCATTTGCAGCAATTTTCTATTCCTAATGGCCCAGTAATTATCAATTGGTCCCAGTGCACGGCCTTTAAAAAAATTTACAGTTTTAGTTTTTATATACAAAAAATGGTATAAATTGGTTAAAAGAAAAAAATTTGATAATTTTTACTCACATATATAGAATGAAACATGACGAATTCATAAAAGTGTTGTAATATCAAAATGATGTATTTGTTGATAATTCTTGCTGGCATTGTGCATAAAATTGTTTGGTATAATTTTTGTTGTTCTACTCTTGCTATCACCTTATATGAATTCGACTTGGGATAAATTGTATTTTTATTTAAAACGTGAGAATAAACTATTCAACTAAAAAGCTATATATAAAACTTGGCTGGAATTACGGTTTCCGTGATCGATTCGAATCGAATGAAACAAAATTAACACTGTTTTTTCTCCAATACAATTTGAATTGGAAAAGCGAACTCATTTCGGTTAAAATTTCATTCGATCATGGATGCCCTGATTCGAACCCTGTATCTATTAATTTAAACAATTATCCTCCGTCAGAGTTAACATTTCGTTTTTATTTGTGGTCTGTTCGATGACAAAATACGTATGTACCCGTATGCTCATTAAAATCTCTTAGCTTTCTTTCCGGAAAATATTCGTAGAGTTTTAGCCTTTGTTGGTAAAAATGGTAAGAAATATAATATAGCTACAAATTTGGTAGATCTACTAATAAAGTGGTAAAATCCATGCACTGAATTAGCGTTAATCTTGATTGTGCTGGGTGCCTCTCGGCCAAAAGTTGAAGGGTATTAAAACATCCCTTTACTAGAGCGGAGGGCAAGAATGATAGAATACAAGATTGCGCCGTCCTGGGCGTTGACATTTGTGTACCACAAGTAAACAAAGAATAGAGCGAAAAGAAGAACGAGTTGAAACTGCCAGCCCTTTCAAAGTTTTATTTTATCACAGTTTAGGTTTGCTAGCATCTCTGCCTTTAAAACTGTTGGTCATCTGCCCTTTGCAATAGAAAGTTTAATGCCAGATTCATAAATACTCCCTGTAGTCAAATGAACTAGTTGTAAACTACCTTACAACTAGTATGAACCGCATGCCCAACTAGTCAGCCAACTATCTTTTTTCCATGCAATCAACTGGTATTTTTAACATGGGGATGTCCTACGGGATGGCAATTGTCAGATTTCGGTCAGAAATATACCAGTATCATACTAGTTCAAAATAGACAGAAAAATACTAGTCTAATTATGGACCAAAACCACTACTTTGGGAGTAAAAAATAAAATGAATTCATGAATATGCAATAAACAACTTTTAAGTACACTTTAATATACTTGTATAACACATTTTTATTTAGCAGCCTTAGATTTGCATATACATAGATATAGAATACATAGATATTTCAAACTTTCGAATATAAATTTAAATTCATTTTTCATTAAGTGTTATTAAAAGGAAAAGGTTTCAGGTACAATAAATACTATATTTTTATCTTTTTTAATAATATGGAATATGCAAAAGAAAACATTTTAGTTAAAAATAAAATGAATTCTTTAGATAATTTTTGAGTGAACTAAAATAAAAATAGAAGTTTTCATTAAAATAAATTAAATTCATTAACTTTGCACATTTCAGTCTATTATTTAAAACAAAAAATAATAATAATTAATGTTTAAAATTTGAGATTTGGATAAGAATAAAATAAATAAGTAATTCAAGCAGTTATTAAATATTCTTAATTTTTGTCTATAGTTTGGCTTGTTGATTGATATTAGAAATTTATCAAATAATTATATTAATAGTGTAATTAAAAAGTCAAGAATAATTGAAACTGATCAATAATAACAAAATAATGATGTAATTAAAACTAATGAATTAATTTACATTTTTTTAAGTAATTAATTCTTAGTAATTAAAAAGGTTATCCAAAAAAACATGCCTTAATTAATAATCATTATGAGTATTAATCATTATTTAACCGGACTAGTATAACTAAATACGTATTCGATTTAATGGTTTACAATATACCCAAATAAAAGTTATAATATTTTGTGTACTTTATTATAGTAAACTGTCGAAGTTAAATAAAACAGGGCCTGAATAAATCGTTTCGTACTTGGTACAAGTCTGGTCATTTTCGAACTAGTTCGGTGTCAGTCAGGGAATTCTAGTTGTTAACTAGTATTTTTCCTGACTAGTTTGGGATTTCACTGCAGGGCTCTTACCAGTATAGAAATTCTGGATCGAAATCTGGGATCCCATTTGTCCAGACTTCCTGCTCTGGTTTTTTTTTACCTAGAGTCCTGACTTCTTGAGTTGAGTTGTTGAGTTCAATAACCTGCCACAACAAAAAAAAAAAAACAGTGAACGAGTTTCGTTTGGTTCTCCTTGTATTTTACACGCTTATGCTAAGTTTCTCCTCTGCGTAATCAAATCTTGCAATCAATATTTAACCAATTTCCCAACCTACTAGAGACTTGAAAGTTAAAACTAGGCGCAGAACCCGACAATGCAATATAAAAGAATTGGTCATCTACACTGAGAGAAAAATCAACCAAAAATTGGTTAATATTACCAAATACAAACTTGAAAAGCAATCCAATTGAGTTTTGGTTAATATTAACAAGGCCTTGGTTGATATTTTCCACAATTTTAACCAAACTATTGGTTGGCGATTCTTCGTTGAATAAGTTTATGTTCTGCGCTTCACAGATGCTTTTTCATAATTCAAAGATACAAAACAAAAATTTTTATTGTCATTTTAACATGTTGCCTCTGACGGTATTAGCAAATAGCAACAAGCATATCTACACACTCAGCTACAGCCGCTTTATAAATGTATCTTCAAATGTTCAAGTTGAATAAATTTTCCTCGTCGTTTGATTTGGATCTGCACTTCACAGAGGCTTTTTCGAAATTAAGAAAAGCCAAACACAGTAAAATTAAAAAAAACTCAGTGCGTGTAGTCCCTACGCGGAAGAAGTGAAACTTAATAGAGAAAATGCCAGAAAGAAAGAAAGTGCGATATACATACACATGTGCATATTTTTTAATATACAAAAAACATACTTATTTAATTTTTTTAACGACCTTTAATTTTTTATTTTTTACTGCAAAGTTTGATTATTATTTGTGCCTGAGAAACCATCCATATCTACAATATTAACTAGTAGATTGTGGTAACTAAAGTAAGATATGAAATGTTGTATTTCAATATTATTAATATTTCTGGAAAAAACCCACATCATTGGTAGGATCATTTCCACCGTTAATCATTTCCAGTGAAAATTATTCTTTAAACAATTTTGCAGTTTATCAGAATCGGCCAGCAAAAAGTTGACTTTGAAATCTCTTGCGAGAATTACATCTTCATCTTTATCTTTGTCGTTATCTTCATCTTCATCTTTATTCAAAACCATTTTTGTATACCCATATTGGGATGCTTTATTTATTTTAGTAAATATATTTATTTTAATAAACAATCTGAATTTGAATTTCGTATATATGGCAACCCTTTAAAAAACTAAACTCATATTACACATCTACAGTGCCAATGAAAGGGCACCTCATCTTTTAAAATCGAAGGAACCACACAGATTTTATGACTCGATGTTAAATATTTAACGCAAACATCTGCAGAGAAATATTGAATCCGATTTTCTAAAATGTGGCTACTGTTTTCATGAAACTAAAGCTGCGTTGCTTACCCGAAGGACTAGGCCTTTCATGTGACACCTCATTTTCGAAAATCGAACGAGCGATAAAGATTTTATGACTTGGTGTTAAATATAGAACTTGTGTAAGAAGTTGCACTTCAAAAATTATGTATCGCTCTGACGGCATTCGTACTGCTGGAAGCCAACAAATAACAGCAAGCACCTCTGCACGTTCAGTCACTGTCATACATACGAATTGGTTCTCTAATGTTCAACTTGAATCACATTTCTTGCAATGGGCTTATTAACCATGGAAAAATTAAACCATAACTTGGTTGAAAAAACCATTGTGCTTTTGGCTCAGTAGAGGTGGCGCAGGTGTAGAGATATTTGAAAAGCCGTATTTATCGGCAGACAATGCTCATATTTGGTATGTATATATGGGTTCAAACCCTGGTTAAAGCAACATCGCAAAAATATAGAAAAAAGGTTTTTTCTTAACAGCGGTCATCCCTCGGCAGGCAATGGCAAACCTCCGAGTGTATTTCTGCCATGGAAAACAGCTTCTCATAAAAACACAATCGCCGTTCGGAGTCGGCGTAAAACTGTAGGTCCCTCCCCTTTGTGTGTCAAGATCAAGGCGCACGCCACAAATCGGGGGAGAAGCTCGGCCAAACACTAACATATGTGTAAGCGCCAATCAATTATGTTATATTACTTACACGAAACGGAAGAAAAAATGCCCGAGATATATCGAAAACCTGAAGACCTGAGAGAAACCTGCGAAGCTGTTTTCCATGGCAGAAATGCACTCGGAGGTTTGCCATTACCTGCCGAGGGACGACCGCTGTTAGGAAAAAACCTTTTTTCTATATTTTTTCGCGATAATGCTTTGACCACGGCTTGAACCCAGCTTTTTTAACCAACTTCAAAAAAGGAGAAGATTATCAATTCGTCGGAGTATATATTTTTTTTATGTATGTTACCTCATAACTTTGAACCAAGTTAACCGATTCCTATAATGCTTTTTTTAAAGGAAAGGTAGTCCCATACTAATTTGGTTTAGATCCGATCATTGGTCCTTGAAGAAATCGATCGAAAAACGATAAACTGAAATTTTTATATGGGAATTGAAGTCGGTTTTGTTTTTTGCTTAAAAATTACTTGCTTTTAAATTCATATTTTTCATATGCGACAATAAAATCCCAGTCGGAAAAGTGGTAATGCATTACATGCGTGTTAAATAATATAATGTATTTTTTATGAGTTCTCGATAATATTATTCCGAACTATGTAATCAGCATTCTAATGTATTCAAAAAGTTCCGAAAATTTCATTATAAAATACATTCATTTCGCGGTACTAGGTGATGCAAAATTGAATGCCCCGCTTTTCTTCGGACATCGCACTAGAAAAAATACATTTTCGAATGTGAAAAGGGTTGTTTTACTGATTATTTTTTCGATTACTATACATTACATTCCCCACTGGGATGAGTTCAACTCAGGTAGAAATCAGCTCTTTATTTTATAAAGAAATGTGATGGGGGCTTTTACTTGATAAAAATCTTGATAAAAGTTCTTTACAAATAGTTCATCAAGAAAACACAGAGTTGGGCGGATAATATTAATAAAAATTGTAGTGCCATTTTCAATAAAATTAATATTTACATTCTGTTATATAAATCAAATAGGTAAAAACCCGGCTTATTCAATTGAAAAAATTCTTTTTACTCAGTATTCTCAAAATCCAGATTTCAAAAAACCGCCTAAAAATATTCAAAAAAAAAAACTTGTTGAACCCGGTTTGGAAACACCGAGTCAATCACCCTAGTACTTGGTTGATATTTATATCGTGTTGTAAGAAGTTTACGGTTACCTAATTGTTTATTTTACGCTTTCATGTTAATTTTGCACGTCAATCAAACTGTGGAATAGCAAATACGTTTCAAATTTATTTCGTCATCAAACCGAGGTCTACGACCTACTTTCGTGATATCTAAAACAGCTACGTATTCAAGAATTGATTATTTGAGGAAATATTTCCAAAATTGTTATTTATTATGGCCATTCGGTGTACCTGCCTACCTACATATGTACATAAATATGTAAATATGTATGTGCTCTTAAGTTTAGGCCTACACTGAAGTTAAAATATATCTATGAATGTATAAAATTTACGAAAGGTTTAGTAACAAATTATCGAAATTGTGTGAAATTAAAAATTACCTAATTACATATAAACAGCCGCAAAATAATTCCTGGTCGCCAGTATTCTTTCGATAAATTTTGAGAACTTGTCCACTAACTCTAGAGCACTAAGAAATTCCTTTAATTTGTTCATCATGAATCCATCGAAAGAAAATATCTGCATAAATTAAAATTTCCTTTTGTGATATTATCACCTGCTGTGTTAATCACAAATTGCAAATCTTCCAATTCATATCTCGAGTTCCACCACAATCAGTACTTAATACGGAAGCTAATATTAAGTTACCAATAAGACTAGCCTTTGTTATTGACTTTTTAGCCAATTACCAATAAAATGCAAATAATTGTACTCGTACACAGTGGCAACAAATCGATGCGTTCACAAGCTTATCTAAATATTTTCTTGAGCTGCATCTCATTTATGATATGCTCTAGTGAAATATACAGACTTATGTACCAATGTTCAAGGAATGTTTATACACGTACGATTGTTCACATGTATGTACACTAAGCGACAAATGAAAGTGTGCGCCTTGTTCTTGTATGTATAATATTCACAATTATTTTCATGAAAAATTTATTGCATTAATTTTTAATTTTTTATGAAAATATAGTTCATTATATAACATAAACCATATGAGTCAAAGTTTCATACTTTATATAAAATACACAAAAATTCATACAATCAATTTCATCAAAATTTTGAACTTTTTATTCAAAATTTCTAGAAAATTTTCGAGTGGGCACTTTTGTAGCCCATTCAATTCTTGTCTAATGAAGTGCAAGTTTCAAACAGCTAAAAAAATCCCGTTGATTTTTGAAATTTTTGTTTTTGGTGACGTATTTTTTGCATTTTTTCCCATATAAGCATAAATTTCTTATGAAATAAAATGCTCCTGTTAGCAACAAAATTTAAAAAAATCAACGCCAGTTTTTGCAAATTTCACTTACTTTTGTATTAAAAGTCTCTAAAACCCAAACTCTCAAAAATCAACGTCATTTTTAACCGGTTGAAACTTGCACTTCATTAGACTAAAAATGAAACTGCATACTGGAAAATTTTCTAGAAATTCTGAATAAAAAGTGGAAAATTTTGATGAAAATTTTATGAATTTTTGTGAACTTTATGTGTG
>NW_016166674.1:0-23527 GCF_001687245.7 Rhagoletis zephyria | reverse complement strand
CCAGGCTGGCTAGCAGGAAGGCGAGCTGACAACCTTGATCATGATCATCATTTGTGCATAACAACACCACAACCGCCACCATCACCATAGCAAATGCCAATGCCAATAAAAAGGAAACAAGTCAACAAAAATGTATGTATGTACATAGCTGAGGCTAACTGCTACTAGTTACCTAAAAATGCTAATAATAATGAAAAAAAAAAATAAAAATAAAAATAAAAAATAATAATAACTTGACGACGCGAACAAGATCACCAGATCACCAACACAGCTAGTCAGTGGCAGCAACAATAAGCGGGCGGGCGGGCGGTCGGTCGGTCAGCAGAAACCAGAGCAATAACCTGCCAACAAGGGCCGAATTCGACCAAGCACAACAACAACAACAACAAAAATTTGCGAAAAATCAAAACAACAACCTAAAACCGAAAACCAACTGATCGCTGTGTCCAGCGAAAATACTATCATGAAGGCCATGTTGCACACATAAAAAGCTATGCAGTTAACTATGTGCATATATGTATGGATGTATGCGCTTACTAGCCACTTTGCTGCAACAATAGCCCCAGTAGCCATAATGAACAAACAATAACTGCCAAAGTGAGATAAATTGAATTAACGAGCCTGCCAAAGTGCAATAGCATCTAGTGATGCAGAAGTTGAGCGGAAACTGAAAGAGACTAGCCGCACAGTGTTCGATTTTGCAAATTATTTAAGCTTCGTGTGAATGCTTGTAAGTAAAAACTGAATACAAACATTTAGTACATACATTGGCGTTTACTTAAACACCAGGCATAATTTTCTTTTATTTAAAACAAGCCGTGAAGAGTATTGAGAATAAATTGTGGTCTTTTAAAATGTTAACATTTGCTATGTCACTGAAAAAGTGGCCAAACTCGTATACATTTGAATGGTGTATGTATGTAAAATATGGACGGTGAAAAGTACTAAGAAGAAAATAGTGAACATGTGAACAGGTTTATTCACTCGAATGCGCATGTGTCCACTTTTTATTATTCACCTTTTTTTACAAAATTTTGTTTTCATTTTTTTAACTAACCAAAACCTGGCCCGTCTATATATGGCTAAAGAATTTTCGATCTATGTACATATTACCAAAAAAATTAAAGCAAGCGTTCATTAACAAATCAGATACATAGTACATATAAGTTTATAAACAAATAGACATACCGATATAAAGATGATTCTTTGGCATTCAAATGCCCCATTAATTTGATGAAGGGCTTAGATAAAAGTAAATGGTTCATACCAAGGTGTTTGCATCTTATGGTAGCAAAAACAGGGCATATAAAAGAAGCGAAATCTGCGGAGTAATAATCTGAAAAAATATAAAGTCCTACAGCATGGGTTCCTATTGAAATAGAGAGTTACCGCTTGCCAGGCTAAAAAGTTCAGTTGTGTACTGAAAGAATAGTCCGCAGATTATCAAAAAGATTGGAGTAAACAAAAGGAACGGGAAGAGAAAGTAGGCACTCTAACGCTAATTTTGATCGCACCCTCTTTGGGTTACTATCTCTGAAAATAACTTCCACAAAAATTTTTATTATCAGTAACAGCAATTCACATTCCACAGTCGCATGTGAGGAGAACATACATTTCAAAACCATTCAAGTCGTTGTTGCAAACCATCAAGTGGTAATTTATAGATATAAAGTGGCGAAATTATAAATAGGGAAGAGACATTCTAGCATTAGTTGGATGTTTCCCTTNTTCTAGCTACTTCAAACTTGCACTTCATTATACTAAAATTTAACGGATTACAAAACTACATACTCAAAAAAATTCTAGAAAAGCTGATTCAAACGATTCCAATTTTGATGAACTTTTTTAAATTATAAATGCTCTACAAAATTTGAGATGGATGCACATGGTGGTTTTCATATAGTAAGCTATTATATTTTCATAAAAAATAATATAAAGAAATCATACAAACAAAAATTGTAACAACTTTGCTAACTTATTGAACTTATTCTATTTCTATGAATCAGACCTGTGAATTAAAAATTTATCAATGGTAGCAATATTTCGACGTACATACCTTCCATGGAACCTATGACCCGGTTCCGTGAAGCATAAGTGCATGGAAGTCATAACAAAACTTTCCGTAGGTGTGACCGCTTGACTAGCAAATTAAATATTGGTCTCTTTTAACTAAGTGACACCGGTTCATAGCAAGTTGCCTGCCTTTTTGGCAATGCCAACCTCAGATGGAAAACTATTTCCCGTCTAGTATATATCTGGATGTTGTGAACACATAAAACTTCCAGCTGGGTTTTATACAAAGTAACACGTTTTTTTTCCGAGATTTATTCACAAAAAGTTAAAGTTTAAAAAAATTTTCAAGCACCCTTATCTCGAAAACTAAAGTCAATCTGCCAAAGCGTGGGACGTCACTGAATTTAAAATACGCCAAGAACAAGAACAAGAAACATCAACAAGCAGAATCTTTTGCTTAAATTTGCAATTTGCACAGTGTAATTACTCTGAATGAACAAAGATTTTATTGTTTCATCATTAACTGTATTTTTCATTTAATCTTTGTGTGAAGTTTTTTAAATTGTTTTCGATATTTTAATAATAAAATTTTAACAGCTGGCAATTTTTTTTATTTTATAGGTGGCGGACTTTAAAAAAATGTATTTGGATTAAAACTTCCCCAATCGCCTTTCATATGATACCAATCTTGTAAAATTTGAATTAACTTTTACATATAAAATTAGTTTAATGAGAACACATCTGTAGAGTTCGGAAAGGAGTATTAAAAAAAATATATGCTTAAAATAAACAAAATACCGTTCAACCCCAGTTATATTCTTTGAAATAAGCACGATATGCTTTATAGATATTAATTTTTTTTTCAAGAATATGAAATACGATTGCCCTGAAAACCGAAGTCTTCAATTCATCCAGATAGTTGAGAGAATAGTTTTACTACCTCAAAAATATCCAAAACGATACTTGTTAATCCTGGAATAATTACACGACAACCTCATTTGCCGTCCTGCCTTGCATCGAAAGACGTCGGAGCTCTTATTTTTTCGCTTCTGCTCTGCTTTTCAAGTATTAGGTTTTATGCATTCAAGTACCTTTCGAAAACAAACTGAAATTATTCCGCCTCGTTTATCACACACGAAATTTGAATGTCTATGTCTAAATGTCTATACCATTTCCATCCCACTAGCTCCACTGTATATAGCTTTACACTCTGCTAGCTGTGTGGCAGCAGCAATTTTATTTTTCCCTGCAAAGCGACGCACACAGTCAAGCATACAATATGTAGGTATGTTTACAGTGCTGGCGTGTTGCCGCGGTAATAAATTTCGTACTTGTACTTCCTTTCGCATCGAGTGCCGACTGTGGTCGCGGTGGCATTAGTACGAATAATAAAAACGACACGAAACAGCAGTAGTATTGTTTGTAGGATAAGTTGTGTTGTCATTGGTGACAATTGTGACGGTCAGTGGTGGCAACTTTAGCAGTGTCGTATCTTTTGGTGCTCCAAAGGAAGTGGCAAGCCGCCGATGCCACCGCCATCGTCGTCGTCTGCGCAGTTGTAGACAAATCCTGCTGCTGTCAATGGTCTTTGCGCATGGCGGTGGCAGCAACAGTTGGGCTGTCGTCTGTCGCCTGCCGTGGAGACACTTGATGCTCGCCGTTTTTGTTGTTGCTTCTTTGGTTTCGGACCTTATTGTTTTAGTGTATGGAACCGTTGTTGTTGTTGTTGTTGTCGTTGTTGAAAGTCACTGAGCGATATTTGTTGCACTTATTGCTTATTGTGATGGTTGTTGTTTTTGTTGTCGTTGCCCTTGTTCGCTTATTAATATGATAACAAATGATGGCAACAGCAACAGTAACAACAGCGGCAGCAGCGGCGGAAAATATGTATTATGGCATATGCGGCAAGTAGGCACACAATGTTGTAGCTGCTCCCAAGTTCTTTTATTCTTCGCCTTTTTTTCGGCCAGTGCATCGCTCGTTATGGGCTGCCACACACCAGGTTTTGCTCCACTCAACCGCACATAGATACATTTATGCGGTGCATACATATCAACAAAGCGCGTGGCAAGATCAGCGACACTATCGCAGGCCCTCGGGTTTGCGCGCCAACGAGCATTGCAAATCGAGCATCAGAAACCGGCAGGCAGTTCACTCAGCTAGTTATTCGGACATTTGACCATTGCTGTTGCAACTATTCCTGCCGCTTATTGTTGCCACTACTATCATCACTTGTGTGCCATTCATGCAATGTTGTTGCTTGTTAGTCCAGTGCTGATACATAATCATGATAAACGAGCTATGATTGCTAAAAATGGGCTGAGTGCCTATAAACATATACATACATACACACACTTGACACACAGGAAAAAAATAACAAATTATACGATAGCCAAAACTTTGCGCTGCTGCTGGCTTTTGTTATTCTTGCAACTACCACTAAATTCATATTTTGGGCAGAATTATGCGCTAGTTGTTTTGTTGTACTTACAAATAAGGCTTGAAAAATATGAGTTGCGCGACTATGCTTTGAGCTGCACTTCATTACGCTTATCAATTTTTGAAGGAAGTTGCAAGTACATAGAGTGCAACTTGCATCATACTTCCAAATCGCTTATGCAAATGTAGTTATGTGAAAATTTGCATATTAGTGGCAACACAAAAGTGGCTACACTCAAATCTGGGAACATATATTTATATGCCTGTACAGTGTACGTATGTATATATACATAAATACTTACCTATAAAATTGCTTATATGCACCTATGGTTGTACATGAAATTTTGAGTTGTGTCGTTATTGCAGGGGGCTATCGAAACATACATGTAAGCGTTTAAGCAGGCAATGTAATCGCGGCTTTCAGCCTCTTATTTGGGTTTCGTAATACATTTCATATACATAGCCTGCCACCATCTTACTGATCTGAATTTACAAAATGTTTTCGATTTGAAAAGTTTTCACTTTGGCTAGTCGGAATGAAAAGTAATTAATTCGCTAATTAAACCCAAACATAATGCTGTTTGTCAGCCAAATATTTTTGTTTTTCAATTTTCATAATATTGGGAGAATTTATAAGTCGTTATTGCTCTTATCTATATCAAATACTTTGATAAATCTGTATCTTAAAATTGCTCTTTAAATGCTACTTATACAAACTTGATACCTACAATTCACTGTACTAAAACTGACTAGGCTACAAAACTATATGCACGAAAATTTTCTAAAAATTCTGAAAAAAAGGTTTGAAGTTTTGATAATTTTTATTTTTATTTTTTTTTGAAGTGAAACTTCTTAATCGAGTTCGGAGATGGTTGCGTTAAATATTTAACACCAAGCCATAAACTCTGTATCGTTCGTTCGATTTTTAAAAATGAGGTGTCACAGGAAAGGCCTTGTCCTTCGGGTGTACACCATAGCCTTAGTTCCATGAAAGGAGTTGCCACATGTTAGAAAATCGAATTCAAAATTTCTCTGCCGCAGAGGGTTGCGTTAAATATTTAACACCAAGCCATAAACTCTGTATCGTTCGTTCGATTTTTAAAGATAAGGGGTCACATGAAAGGGCTTGACCTGAAGATGTGCAGTATGGTTTTAGTCTTTTAAAGGGTTGCCATATGTACGAAAATCAAATTCAAATTATTTATTAAGTTAAACGAATTATCCCAATATGGGTATCAAAAGAAATGGTTTTGAATAAGTTGTATTTTCTAGCTAAATGTAGGAGGGTTGCCCCCTGTTTCAAAAGTAAAATTTAGTTAAATTATACAAAAGTCTTACGCTTAAAATACTGTACAGTACAGAAAGAGCTTACAGAAACACAATTAAAATATTTTTGAGGTGCCTGAAGAGGATGGCCGCCTGTTTAAAAAGTTAAACTCAAATTATTGAAGCAAATCTTATTATTATAACTCCGTTATGTTTGCGATAAATATTTAACGTCACGGTACAGGTAGCATATGACGGGTATAGAAAACAAATAGCTGCGTTAAACGCCAATTGGGCGGGAAAAGACTAATGCAAAGACAAGAATATAATCAAAAACAAATATAAAGATAAGATGAAGATGAAGATGAAGATGAAGATGAAGATGAAGATGAAGATGAAGATGAAGATGAAGATGAAGATGAAGATGAAGATGAAGATGAAGATGAAGATGAAGATGAAGATGATGATGGAGATGAAGAAGAAGATAAATGATTAAGTTGAAGATGAAGATGAAGATGAAGATGAATATGAAGATGAAGATGAAGATGATGATGGAGATGAAGAAGAAGATAAATGATTAAGTGAAGTGAAGATGAAGATGAAGATGAATGATGAAGATGAAGATGAAGATGATGATGGAGATGAAGAAGAATATAATTGATTAAGATGAAGATAAAGATAAGTAGACTGTTATGATCTACCTGTATTTCTCGCAGGAGATCAACGTCAGCGTTTCGCTGGCTAAATCTGATGAACTGACTAAATTTTTTCAAGAAAAATTTTTGCTGGAAATGGTTAATAGTAGAAATGACCCAACAACCTTAGGAGCGGCTACCATTGATGCGGGTTTTTCCAGAAATATTAAAAATATTGAAATAAAACGTTTCATATCTTTCTTTAGTTACCACAATCTACTAGTTAATACTGTAGATNAGGTTATAAAAAAAAATAAAAATTAAAGGTCGTTAAAAAAAATATGTTTTTTGTGTGTAAGAAAATATGTACATGTGTATGTATATCGCACATTTCTTTCTTTCAGGCATTTCCTCTATTAAGTTTCACTTCTTCCGCGCGTAGGAACTACACGCCCTGAGTTTTTATTTTTTATTAATTTTTGTGAATTTTGTACAAAGTTTGCAAGATTGATTTATCTGGTTTTTGTCATAGACTAAAAAAAATAAACGATGCTGGAAAATATTTTGAATATTGTGAAAAAAACTATGTAAATTACGAAGACTTATGTGAGTGAGATCTGATTTCTTTCAAGTCAGACTCAAAGATTGCCCTGGATTGCCCTGAACAGGAGATGGCAAGAAAAACACACTGCACCTCACTAGGGTCCCTGGTCACAGTTACACAGAGGGATGGCAGATGAACTTACAAGGCAAGGCACGACCAAGCAAATTCTTCCTGGTAAAGAACGCATTGTTATGCCTTTTGCCACTTGCAAGCTGCTACTTAGTGAATTTGTATACAAACAAGCTGAAGAAAGATAAAGTTAAGTTACAACTTGTCTAATTTCCAGGCAGACGTGACCTAATTGGGATCGGAAGTGGTCACGAAGGGTATACTCTCTTAGAAGGTAGGATATATCTAGCGTATTGAGGGGCTCTAACCCGGCATTATCTTATAGGTAAGCATGCAGAAGAGCTCGGTGCGCGTTTCCGAAGATGTTGCAGAAGCTGTAAGGACTACAGAAAAAAAGAAATAGTCTTACATATCCTGTGAAAATTGCCTGAGAATTAAGGCGATAAATAGAAAGGCTGACATCACCGCAATGCAAGGAATGCGTTGGACTATAGTTTTCACGTAAATGATCGCAAGTTCGGTGTTGGATTTGTGGGGAAGAGAGACGCCGTCGCCGAGTACTAGCGTTCACCCAGGTAGACGAACGTCTAGCCGCAGTCCGCATCAAAGCGAGATTCTTCACCATCTCACTGCCCCGACGGAAGAGAAGGATGAGGCGGCCAACGATCCCTTCTATGAGCGCTGACTTCGACAAGTTATCCAAATCGGGCATGGCGATTTCAATGCCAAGGTGAGCAAGGAAGAGATCTTTGGCACCACTTGGGAAAATTCACGTTGCTCGATAAATCATCAGCCTATAATTATACACATATATGTGCATACTATGTCTTTACTTCAATTCACCAAATAGGTACCAAATGAAAGCCGAAATTTCTAAGAATTTAAAAAGATTAAAATTTTTTGGATTAACAAGGACGACAGGTAATTTTTTATGCTGATAAAGTTAGAAGGATTTACTTTAAAGGACTTTGTAATTTCAATATGATATTCAATGAATTATTTAAAAAATTCAATGCAAAGTAGAATAAAAATATAGGTACTAAATGAAAAAGGAAATTCCTCTTTAGAATTAAACAATTTAAATTTTTTGGATGCACAAGGACGAATACGTAATATTTTTAGCTGATAAAGTTAGAACGACGAAATTTGAAACAACTATTGCGAAATTTCAAGGATAAAATTTTAAAAGGACACTTTCAATATTTACTAGTTCGTATGCACCAAAGACATTTAATCTGATTATATTCTACCGAATTCCCTTTTGGTACTCACACCTCTTCACTAAGCACATTGCTCTGAAATGTATAGATCATTTTTGAATTACTGATGTCAAACTGAAAAACTAAAAAACAATTTTACAATATTTGGCCCAAAGTTTCGCGAATATATTGATTTTTGTGTGTAAAATTTATAAGCTAGACATTTCTAAAAAAAATATTATTATTAAATAAAAAATAAATATAGCCAATACTTGTCAAGAAAAGTAATTCTCGAAAATTTTCGGGCCCTAAAAAAGGCCGGTATCCCGGGCCCATATGTTGGTGCTAGGCAAAAATTTTTGTTTTCTCGGTGTTCGCTATTTGAAAGATAAGTAAATATAAAAACGTTTTCGAAAAAAATTTATTTTCGAAAGCATATCCTAAACAACTCTACCAAGTTTCACCCGCTCCCTAATGAGTATAAGCCTCATGTGACCGATCCACATGCCACAATATTGCGAGCACCTGCCACATTGTTGCCATTTGTTGTGACTGTTGTTGGTGCATCAGTTTAACACTTTATCGTTTACGTTGAGCTGTTGCTGGCAACACTTCCATTAAGGTGCGGATGTGCAAAAGTGCGCCGCTGATAGATTGGCATCCATCATAAGCCACATGACATGTAGCCGTTAGTGCAACTCATCCACGCAATGGCGTGTTGTAAGGAAGTGCAGTTGCGCGTTGTGCATCTGATTTAGTCGCAATAGCAGATGGCAAGGAGTTGAAAATATTTCTTCGTAAACATGTACAATGTACATACATAAATACGTATGTATGCACGTGTTTATGAAGGTATGCATGCATGCTCACATGTCAGGATGTATAGTATAGTTGCTTTGAAATGTGAAAAGTGTTGTAGTTTTACGTTGTACGTTGTCTTGCCACTTACACACTTCTTTGAGTGCATTATTATGTTTCTGATTTTTTCGACCTCAACATTCTTGCATAATCATTTATCATAGAAAAATGTAAAATGATACATTCGAAGCAAATTTGACCAGGAAGCCATCTTGGGTAATTTTCGTCTTTTATAGAAAGACAAAATTTGCTACCAAATTATAAATAGCCTCTGTTGAATTAGTGAAATCTGTAACGTACTTTAGTCAAACATTCGGAAAATAAAATGTAGTAAGTGCTAATTGATTTAAAACATTACAACACGCCACGTTTCTATTTATACCTTTTTCTTAAAATTCATAAGCAGAGGATCAATGTGAAGGCACTAGACCAAGGCAAATAACTAGAAAGCACTTTGACCTAAGAGCAACCGCTTCGCTTACTTATACATACATAAATTTTGTACTGATCACATTCATCTCATGCTAATGGCACTCAGTAAGGGATGGTAGCGATTAATCATTTGATTCAATTAATCGATTAATCTTGTCAAATTTACGATTTAATTTTATCATTAATTAAAACTAAATAAAAATATGTTCAAGAAATATGAATACTCTAGCTGTCTACAATTTCAAACTGCCGCAAGAATTTCTCAAGTTCAGAGCATACAATGGTGTAAATAGTTGTGCATGTACAAAACTAAGTGTGCGAACCATTTGGTCAAATACTATAAGTTGGTTGTAAATAAGCCGTAAGTTGGTGAGTTGGTCAACCTTAAGGAAATAAAGACTGTTTTTCATATTATTTAATTTCAATTATTATCTTATAAAAATATATGTAGTTCATTCTATAAGACATACCATACAAGTCCACATTTCAAACTTTGTGCAAAAATATTCAACAATTTTATTGAGCCTGAGGCCGTTTTTAATGAGAACCATTGTGGAAAACAGCAATAATTTACAAAAGGGTAGAATTTATGGCTGCTATTTCGGCCATGTCCTCATCAGATTTCTTCTGTGGAATTAGGCAAAAATTATAAAAATTCGGCCAATTTTCTCCAAAAATTTTAAAAATTTTCGGAAAAGTTTTGCGTATGCAGTTTTATAGCCCATGCAATTTTAGTGCAATAAAGTGCGAGTTTCATGTGGCTTCATAATATCATTGATGTTTGGCAATTTTTTGTTTGTAATTCATTTGTAAATTCATTTATTTATCAAAAATTGCAATTACTTGCAATTGATTTTTTTTTTTGTTTTGTCGTATGATTAATTAATCGATTATTTCATTTTTTTTTGTCATCGTTACACTCAGTTATGTATAGGTTACGACTGTTCCTCAAAATTTCTGTTGAGATTTGTGCCTTAAATTTGAAAACGTGATCGCACTTCTATGCAGCTTCGATTACTTGAGAGCGTTAAGTAGAAGTTTAGACTACAACACAAGCGCACTTTTTACACTATTTGTTATCGCTTACAGAAGCGATTAACTCACCACACCATAGAACAAAAGAGCTTACCAGCTTTTTACAACAATAATTAAAAGAAGAAAATCCTGCCCGCGAAAGAGCAGGTGAAGGGTTGGTTATGAAATTGCTGGTTTTGTATGCAATAGGCTTTGATTTTTTAATAGTAGCGTTATCTCACTTCTAGAAGTTCTTCAGCCCTCTGAGTTATTTCCAGGTATTTCGTCGCCCTTCAATTCGCATGCGGTGCTATTGCCATTTTTTAATATTGTTGTTGTTATTGTAAGTTTGGCAAATGTGGACGGCCACATTTATGTATGTAAGCATTTTTGTTGTTGGCTCTGTCGGCGAAATATTCTGCGAACTTTACACAAAACACCTTCGATATGAGATTTTTGTATCATTTTACAGCAAGTTTTTCGTAGGCATCCCTAACTAACAGCAATGTTATTACATGTTATTACAGAGTTTGAACAGTAACGAAGCAGAAATAACTTTTTTTGTTATTTTGAGGAATTTGTTTTAGTATTGCTGGTATTTTTAAAAAGACGCTTGTGTATTTTTGAAACTGCACTATTCCGGCATTTATTTTTCGGCCGTTAAAAAAATTTTTATATGGGGGAAAAAACAACTTCTTTAGAAATGTTACAGAATTCTTAAAAATCAATCGGAAAATGAAGGAGATTCCCGATAACAATACCCAATTGTTTATATAACCATTTTTTCATAATAACTATAATTTATAGGTCTGCCAAAAATCCACAAAAAAACCCGAAAAATGCAGTGGGGTATTATTATTGGGTATTATTATTGAAAGCCTCCTAAGAGAACTAGACCTTTCCGATCAAAAAATATTGATTTTAAGGAGTTATATACCATTTCTACGAATAGGGTTGTACTTTTTTTCGATATAGAACAATCCTAGGGGGTGACAGCATTACAAATTCCGGCTTTACTGTTTTTGGACCACCCTACTACACATACACACATATGTATTTCGAAACATCGATTTAAAAAAGAAACACCCGATGTAACTCATATTATAATAGACTGTTCCCGCTGATTTACAGCTTTATGAAGCACGCAGAAACCGTTATACACACGTATTCGCACACTATTGTGTGCAATTACACCTATGTATGTATGTATGTATGTACATATTTGCAGCATAAAACGCGCTGAATATGCATTTCACGGAAGGCGCACGTGGAAGAGCCTCTTCAACCTAGCGGTTATAGTCAAAAACGTTATTTCGTTAAAAGTAGGCGTGTCTAACGTACTCAACGTGATGATGTAATAACCTCAACGGGCGTTGGCATTTTTATTGCGGTCAAATGTGGCAACAAAACAATACAATACTACAAACATACTTCCGCAAACTTGCCACTCAGGCCAACTATCGATTGTATTCGATTGCTACAAAATACCGAAAATTAGAGCAGCGCGCTGCAATCAGAGCATACCACAGTTGAATGGGCATTGTTAGTTGCCTGCCACAAGTTGTGCGCCAAACAGCTAGGCAAATGTGGCACTTATGCATTCAAGGGCCGCTGCGTCATGCCGCAATTTAGTTGGAATTTTTGCTGCTGTACTGCAAATTACGCAAGCCAACGCCATGCCAACGTTGCTCATTAAAATTAATTGCCACAACGCCAACGTGGGCTGCATTTGTTACCATTTGCATTGCCACTGCCACTGCCACTGCCATTGCCACAGTCATTGCCATCATTGGGGAGATTGCCAAAGCTATTATTCCATCTGACGCAGCCGCAGCCGCCGCCGCTACCGCTGCTGCACCAATCTCGCTGCACATATAAACGCAAATCGCTTTGCTATTTGCTCGTTGGCCGCTTCCCACAATTGTCGCTTGACTGAGCGACTTTTATGCCGCATCACTGCCAACACAATTGACTCTCTGCAAAACTGCGCCTGGCAATGCCAGCGACAACAACATCAAGAACAACAATACTGATTGATAATGCGCAATGCGCTTGCAGGTGCCAATTGCCCACCGCTCGACTATACTCGTCCGTCGTTTGTATACATACCAACAAAGCATTTACTTGTGTGCGCTTGCCGCCGCTGCTACTTTGCAACCTTAAATCACTTACTAAATGGAACGTGTGAATGTGCTTTGTGACAAGCGCTCTTAGGTCGTAATATGTTTCACCGCGTGGCATGCCATCACAGCCACTTCTGTCGTTTGGTTTTTTTTTTTACCGCCGCCAGACCGTTAAAACCCTCTTTCTAATGAGCTAGCAAAACTAAGCTAAAGCTTCCCAATTGAGTAGCAAAAACGTTCTGTTAAAAGTAAATATGGTAATTCAAGCAGAAGTGGTTTTCTTACCACAAATTTTTATGTGGCAAGTGGCATGCATATACAAGTAGCAGGCGGCACTCAGTGAGCTTTAAAATCGCGCACACCTCCTTTGTCTATTCTATTTTATTGCAGTTTTCAAATAGACCAACTGCATTTATTACTCAAGCATGAGGGAGAATAAGTATGAGAATACAACAACTCACAGCCATGGGTAGAATTTTATTACCAAATTCACTACAACCAACTTAGAAATAGAAGATATAAAAACGCATGTATATTCCTCTTGAGGTTCTAAGAAATTTTGAGGCACTTTTTCAAAAAAAAAGAAAAATATTGCGTTCTTTGAAGGAATAAAAAATCGGTTAATTCTACCGACAGGGTTTGAAAAGAATGTATGTATGTATTTTGGAAAGAACTGCGACCAACCCATGTCAAATTTGGTCTGGAGGACAACGCAATATTACTCTGAAGATAGCACAGCGCCGAAATCGGTTGTCTCATGTCCTCAAAAAATTTTGTTTTTGTATAAATACATTTTCCTTTCAGTGCAGCCATGTATACATATCTTTTACGAATTTAGGATCCTGAAACAAACTGTTATGCACAGAAATGAAATTATATATATGTACATATAATACGCGAAGGAATTTTTTGTTCAAGACAATAGATCTGTACCGTTCGCCCGATTTTAAAAAATGGGGTATCAAATTAAGGCGCTTGGTCTGTGGATGTGCAAACTGGTATTAGTTTTCGAAAAGAGTTGCCCCTGTCGAACAATTAAACTTAATTTATTTAATAACACCGAGCGACAAAAACCAAAGATTTTTAAAACACACGAAAAAATCAATATGTATACAAAACTAGGAGCCAGATATAATATAACTGCGGTTTTAATTTTCCTTTCTGACGTCAGTATTTTTTTTTTGAAGGACTTTGAAATTTCTGGGATATGAATGAATAAAAAGTTTATTATTTGAAAGATTTGGTGCATTGTAGAGTATCAATATGGGTATCAATTAAAAGGAAAAATTCTGTAGAATTAAAAAAAAACAAAAAAGTTTTTTGGGGCACCAGGACGAATAAGTGTTGAAAATGTCCTTATAAAACTTTATCCTTCAATATCCTTGGAAATCTCCAATATTTATTTTAGAAAAAAATATATATCCCCGAATTTCGTCCTTCTACCTTTATTAGTTTTAGATAAAAGAAAAAATACACTTCTCTAAGATATTGATAGTTCAATATACATAAATAAAGACACTGGAGTACAGCACTCGGCTGGGTATTGGACCAAACCATTTTTTTTTTTAAAGCTTGAGTAATTTCTCCGGTTTTCGAAGTTAGCCTCCGAAATCTAGAGATGGGCGTTCGAAGTTCGAAATAGGGCATTTGGTAAAAAATATTATTTTTTATTCTTTATATGTAAATAAACAAAAAACTAAAAATATAGACGTAGTCCGCCCCTTGCCTTTATTTAAATGGTATATAACCTTATTTCGTGCAAACTTATATTGCAGGTGTTATAAGGTCGGGTCTTCAAAAATTAAAACCCTTATATTTCAAACAATTTTGAACCGATTTTTAAAAAATTGCTATCATTGTAAACGTGATTAAACCCTCTTCTTCTCATATTATTATTTGTATACTTGGTATGTAAAAATTTGCGAAAAAACATTTAAGTGGAAAAAATACCTTTTGTTCATAAAAAAATATTTTAAATCAAAAAAAAATTAGTAACCGATTTAAAAAAAAAATGATATCGTTTTAAACGCAATCAATCCTCCTTTCTTCTGATATGCGTTTTTGTATATCTCGTATCTATAAAAATTTGAGAAAAAACGCTTAAAAAAATAAATTTTTTTATAAAAAAATATTTAAAAACAAGTAAGAAAGTCTAAGTTCATGTGGAGCGGAACACTAAATACCCGGCCCAAGTATTAGTNTTTCACCTTTCCGAAACCTTCCGCTAGATGGTAAGCCGAGGTGTATCAATTTTGAGTAAATTAGCGTCCTTCAATTTCGAAATATTGCAGTTTCAAGCATTTCAGAAATTTACCGTTATATGAAAAGCTGCCGTAATTTTAGTCCGATATCAATAATTTTCAACATTTTGCTTTTATGTGGCCACAATAAAAATACCGAGCTTGGTATAAATTGGTAGAACGGTTACGGATATACATATGTATGTGATCATAAGGGGGCGGTGCCACGCCCATTTTCCAAAATTTTACCATAAACGTATTTCTTGGTAAAGAATTGTTTGCAATCATCAATTTTGAATAAATTAGCTTTAATATTTACGGATTTATCGAAGATTTTGTATTTCTCTAAATTACCGTTATATGGGATGTGGGCGTGGTTACTGGCCGATTTTTTAAATTTTCGGCCATTTAGTTCGCTGTGCCAAGTTTGGAAGAAATTGGTGCAGCGGTTACCGAGATATACACATGTGTGGGCGTGGCTACGCCCATTTTCCAAAAATTTATGATGTTCTTATTTTTCGTCTAAAAATTATTGTAAATATCAATTTTGAGTGAATTATCTTCAGTAGTTACTAAAATATCGCAGTTTTCGTATTTCTGGAAATTACCGTTATATGACAACTGGTTACAGTCCGATTTCGCCCATTTTCAATACCAACCTACCGTGGATTAGCGGAAACCTACATACCAAATTTCGTTGAGATATCTCAATTTTTGCTCGAGTTATCGTGTACACGGACGGACGGACAGACGGACAGACAGACATGGCTTAATCAATTTCTCTATTCATTCTGAGCATTTATGTATACATTTGTCTATATCTATATCGATTCGTTTTGGCTGTTACAAACAACCGTTGTGTGAACAAAATTATTATACCCTTGTGCACAAGTGCGCGCGGGTATAATTACAAACCGAAATTTCTATTTATATAAACCCAAAAAAGTTATTAAAAACATTTCTCCTCTACATAAACTCCTACCCCCCTAAGTGAAAGGCTGGCGACGCCCCTGTATAGAAAACATTTAAGGTACTTATACCGTACATCACATGTTCAGTTTGTTCTTTTAGAGCGCATATATGGTTCCATAATAATGATTTCAGTATCTTCTTTTATGTATATTGAAGCTATCAATATCTTATTAAGAGAAGTGTAAAATTTTTGTATCTAAAACTAATAAAGTTAGAAGGACGAGATTCGAGGATGTGGTAGTTTACATATTAGTCCTTGACATATATTTTTTCCAAAGACAAAAATTGGAAATTTCCAAGGATATTCAATGATAAAGTTTTAAAAGAACATTTTTAATACTTATTCGTCCTAGTCCACCCAAAAAATAAATTTTTCTTCTATTCTTTTATTCCAGAATCAAATTCAATTTGAATCAAGGGAATTATGTAAGAGAAAATTTTATGTGTCACCATATGATTGCCAAACGAAAGGGGTTTCAGAAAGTAGTAGTATTTTGAACAGGGTTGCCATCTGCTTGAAATGTCGAAGTTAGTTTACTTATATGACATATGAAAATATGGATGTCAAACGAAGGAGTAATAAGAAACCTTTAGTTCGGACACAAAGGATTTGAAAATTGTTTATTTCGGAACCATATGTAGCGGGATTGCCACATGTTTGAAAAGTCAAATTCCACTTAATTTATCAGTTAATTCAAACGTGTATTGCAATGTCCGACGAAGGAGAGTCAGCAAGGATTAAGCTTGAAAATACTTTGAAGAGGGCTGTCACCTGTTTGAAAGGTCTAATTCAATTAACTATGTAATACAAAAAGTTTATGAAATATAAAAATACCATAGTTAAACAAAATAATATTAAAAATCTTCATTTTGATATTTTAGAATGTTTGAAGGGGTTTACCACGTTTTTAAAAAGTTACATTCAAATTATTCAATAAGTTGGATGAATTATTAAAAGATGGGTATCGATCGAAATGGCTTTCTTTAGGAGGGTTGCCATGTGTTGTAATAATTTAATTCAAATTAGCTCATCAGTTTATCACTTTTAAAGAGGAGTTTTAAAAATGAGAGCTCAAATTAAAGACCTAAGCGTGTAGATCTGTGATAAAGTCTTATTCTATTTTTTTTTATTAAGAACCTTATCAATGGTATAGGGTATTTCGAAATTTGATGAAATTAAAAACCTGCATTATGCAAGATTTATCTTCACTCGAGAACGACTGTACGGTTTTAGATGAAATATAACACTCGGATCTCTTAAAACTCTGACTAACATTTGGAATATTATTTAAGTTTTTAAAATTAAATTTTGCGCGTCTTAACATCATGTGGATTGACTAGTTATCCGTATTGCCGGTTTCAATAGCAATTTTTTATAATACATAAATTCAAATGAAAATATATATTTTTCATTTAAATTTCTTTCCTGAAACTGGCTATAAGTCTCGCGCTTCAAAAAGTGTCACCTATTGTTAGGTTTGGTTAGGAGGGCGTGCGTAGAATATTCCATACTTTTACGCAGACACAGAATTGTCTATTGTGAGTACCGCCTTTATGTAAGTATTTATCAGGAGGAGACACGCACCAATAACAGAGGTTTACAAAAAAATACAAAGTTTCTGCATATTGAACCAATTTTGTATATATATGTGTATATGAATTTGTAACGTAGCAATTCACTACGAAACAATAGTACACAGCACGTTGGAGTACATACGCACCCCACCGTACACACATATCCCACTATACATACATACAGACACCACTGTACACACATAACAACGCATATACATACCTTCCGATACATATCGACAACGTACAAACGAAGCATACACACTCCACTGCACATATATATACCACCGTACACACATATCCCACTATACATACATACAGACACCACTGTACACACATAACAACGCATATACATACCTTCCGATACATATCGACAACGTACAAACGTACATATACACATACATATGTACTCTTCGGCACACTCATGCAGCATCAGGCAAAACACTGCTAGCAGCATACCAACCACTTCGTTCGCCAGCTACCATCGGGACAGCGTACACGACGAATTCTCAAACGAAATACACGGCATCGGGTATAAAAAGCTGAACAAGTGCGCAGTCGAGTCAGTCTCGCTAGGTAAGCGTTGGGCTTGACTGGTCGGTTGGCGCCTAGTGGTGTGTCCTCGGACGCACTAAATCGTCTCTGACTAGTCAACCCAAACATTGCTTGACCAGCCGGTTGGCGCCTAGTGGTGTGTTTTCGGACGCACTAAATCGTCTCCGGTTGGCCGAGCCACGGCTACCGCCGCCCCCATTCCAGCCCCTACTCATGTAGTGTGCAATTATGGGAGCAGCGGTGCCTGACGAGTCTCGCTAGTCTTGCTAGGTCGCTCCGCTCCATCGGTTGCCGAGTCGCCGAGTAGTAATACGAGCCACCCGTTGCCATTAGAGGACATCCGTTGCCGAAGATCACCCGTCGGGCCGCCGCCGCTCACCGTCACGCCACCGTTGCCGAGAATTACTCGCCGTACCGCCGCCGCTGGTCACCGATTGCTCAACCGTTGCTCCGCTACTGCTAGCGCTCTCACCGTTGCTCAACCGTTGCCCCGCTGTTGCCGAGAATCACCCGCTGTGCTGCTAGCGCTCCCACCGTTGCTCAACCGTTGCTCCGCTGTTGCCGAGAATCACCCGCCGTGCTGCTAGCGCTCCTACCGTTGCTCAACCGTTGCTCCGCTGTTGCCGAGAGTCACCCGCTGTGCCGCCGCCGTTGCTCAACCGTTGCTCCGCTGTTGCCGAGAGTCACCCGCTGTGCCGCCGCCGCTGCTCAACCGTTGCTCCGCTGTTGCCGAGAGTCACCCGCTGTGCTGCTAGCGCTCCCACCGTTGCTCAACCGTTGCTCCGCTGTTGCCGAGAGTCACCCGCCGTGCCGCTAGCGATCTCACCGTTGCTTCGCCGCTCCTGAGAGCCACCCGCCGTGCTGCTCGCGCTCTCGCCATCATCCGCTCCGACCCGACCGCACGACCACAACGAACGTCACCTCTCTCTCCCTCTCCCTCTCTTTGGACATAAGGTTGCTGGCACTCTAGTCGTAGCGCCGTGTGTGTGTGTGTGTTCGAAGTAAATACACTAAAATAGTGTGTTTTATTTGGTGGGGGTTAGTGGGACCTTCGCCGGACTCTGGATCGGCTGAGTTCACCTCAGCCTTTGACAAAACCCACCTCATAAATGGCGCCCGAGCAGGGACCCAGCTCTGCAGGCGCATGTGCAAAAAACTTAACAAGCACCAACACTGCGGAAGCGGGCTCGCCGAACACACCACAACCAACAGATGACACACGCGCCAGCGAGAGTAACACCAATACGCTGAACGTCGACTCCCTCAGCTGGATATATCTGCTAAAGAAGGAGAAGTTAATAGAGGAGTGCAAGCGGCATCGAATTTTCGTAGAGGGATATACAGTCGCCGACCTGCGCAACGCGCTTAGCGCATATGTAAAAGCGAAGCGACATCGCAAATCAACAGAGGATTTATTAAGGGATTTGGAAGAGGAGATTAAAGCAGAAGAGGAGAGACCAGTAAAAATGCTGCCCAGCACCATTCCCACCGTCCGGATCGACAACTATAGTCCACCGCCACTGGAGATGAAGCCTGCAACAAAGCGTGGCGAGATCAACGACGCCGAGCTAATGAATACCGTTCGCCGATGGGACGTACATTTTTCGGGGGGCGACGCGCTACACGACTTCTTGGAGAGGATCGAAGAGCTAGCCGAATGCTACCGCATCCCGCTAGACAACCTCCTCCCAACCCTACCTGAAGTGTTACGCGGGAAGGCTCTACAATGGTTCCGCGTACGAAAACCACAGCTACATTCGTGGGCAGCGTTTCGTGCAGAAATAGAGCGGTTCTTCCTCCCACGGCGACACATGAGTCAGCTCGAAGATGCCATCCGGCAGCGACGCCAACAAAGCCGAGAGAAGGCCAAGGATTACATCTTGGCATTACAAACTCTTATACGCCAACACCCGACCATGTGTGGAGAGGATCACTTGGAACGCATCTACGATGGTCTACGTGTTGAGTATCGTCTCTTCGTCAAGCGAGGGGAGTTTAAAACGATCGAGGAGCTGATGGATCTCACCGACGAATTTGAGCTTCTGAAGGGCGAAGAGGCCAGAAACAGTCGACAAGCAGCACACAGCCTAGCTCCCCTAGAAGAAAGGTACAGCAGAGAGGAATCCTGCTGGCGTTGCAAAGGACGCGGTCACCTCCGCTTCCGATGCCGAAGGACAAAAAGGCTGTTCTGCTCTAGATGCGGCCGAGATAACGTCCTCTCCCGGGATTGTCCGTGCAACACTGCCACCGCTAAGCCGCCCCGCAAAATACGCAGCACCGGAACAGCTCCGATCGCCGCTGTCCCTGTAGACACTAACACCCATCAAGGAGGAAAAGCAGATGGTCGCTACTACATCAATGTGAGCGTAGAAGGTATGAGCGTACGGGCACTATTGGACACCGGCGCAACGCTCACCTACATTGACGAGTCCATACGTCAACACCTGGAAGAGAGGAAAATCCAGCATCGACCCAATCACCGAAATGTACAACTGGCCGATCAAACATGCGTCTCCAGCTTGTACACTTATCCAGTAAGGATAATGTACAACAAGCGAGCCACAACCACCCTGGCTTCGGCACTCCCAAATCTTGCCGAACGCATGATCCTGGGGATGGATTTCCTTAGGGACAGAGAGGCCATCCTTACCCTGGACGGACAACCACTGCTTGCACCCACCCCGCGAACAACGGATGCACCCGCCCAGCTATACACATTAACCGAGAGAGAGGATCTGAACGGAGAACAGAATAAGCAGCTGGCCGAATTCCTGGCACACCACCAGCAGACCTTCAGTGGGATTAACGGACCAAGCACCGCCGCTGAGCATGTGATCACCCTTAAGCATAACCGGCCGCTGAAACAGCGTTACTACCCCCGCAATCCAGCCATGCAACAGGTGATCAATGCTGAAGTCGATGAGTTACTGGCAGCTAAGCGGATCGAACCATCAAAGAGCGCGTACAGCTCGCCGATTGTCCTGGTTCGTAAGAAGCAAGGAAGTTGGAGGATGTGCATAGACTACCGCCAGCTCAACGCCGCCAGCGAACAAGACGCATACCCGCTGCCCCAGATTGGAGCGATCCTCGACCAGCTCAGAGAAGCGAAGTACATATCCACGATTGCTTTGAAGAATGGGTACTGGCAGATACCCCTAGCCAAAGGATCACGGCCGTACACCGCCTTCACCGTCCCAGGGAGAGGGCTGTTCCAGTGGAGAGTCATGCCGTTCGGGTTACACTCCGCGCCAGCGACATTCCAGCGCGCTCTCGACGCGATCCTCGGCCCCGAGCTACAGCCGAAAGTATTCGCGTATCTAGACGACATAATCATCCTGGGGGACACCTTCGAGGAACATATGAGCAATCTACGCGAAGTGTTCGAGCGACTCCAAAGGAAGAGGATGCAGGTGAACTTCGACAAATGTAGCTTTGTGCAACAGAGGCTCCACTACCTCGGCCACATTGTTAGTTCAGAGGGGATACACACTGATCCTGCAAAAATATCTGCCGTACGAGAGATGCCAGCGCCTCAGAATATCCGAGAGCTTCGTCGATTCCTCGGTCTTGCATCATGGTACCGTCGCTTCGTCGCCGATTTCTCCACAGTTGCGGCACCACTCAACCAATTACTGAAGAAAGGCCAGACTTGGGTATGGGACGCACCGCAAGCAAACGCGTTCCTGGCATTAAAACAAAAGCTGACGACCGCGCCAGTACTCTGCTGCCCCGACTTCAACCGCCCCTTCTTCCTCCAGACCGACGCCAGCGGAGAAGGACTCGGAGTGGTCCTGTTTCAACGCCACTCCGACCACGAGAGAGTCGTAGCGTATGCCAGCCGAAGCCTGAACGACCTGGAGAAGCGTTATTCAGCCACCGAACAAGAGTGCCTCGCCGTGCTGTGGGGAATCCGCAAGATGAGACCGTACCTGGAAGGATACCACTTCACGGTAATTACCGACCATCACTCATTGAAGTGGCTACACTCGCTGCAGAACCCATCCGGACGACTGGCGAGATGGGCGCTCGAACTCCAACAGTACAATTTTGACATCGAATATCGAAAGGGAGCGCTGAACGTAGTAGCAGACGCACTCTCACGATGTCCCCTGGCAACAACCGATGATGGAACAGACACACTCTACACCGTGGAAATCAGTACCAGCGATTGGTATGAAAGAAAACTAAAGACAGTACAGCAACAGCCTAGCCGTCACCCGGACTACCAAATCATCGACAATAGATTGTTCCGCCACATCGCGCCGCGCAACAAGCTCTCCCGTGCGCCTCAATGGAAGCTCTGCATCCCCACCAGTCGCCGACCAGATATCCTGCAAGAGGTACATGACGCCGCGGCAGCCGGACACCTAGGCGTCAAGAAAACTCTCAAACGAGCACAGCAGAACTACTACTGGCCTGGGATGTACCGTGACGTACTCAAGCACGTACGAAGGTGCCTGTCCTGCGCCGAGTACAAGGTGGAACAAAGACGACCAGCAGGATTAATGGCCACCATGCAGTGCTCGCAACCATGGGAAATCGTCACGGCCGACTTCGTAGGACCACTTCCACGCTCCAAACAAGGAAACAAGGAAAACAGAGATAAAGGGGCACCTCGCCGCGGCGGCCGAACAGCAAAAACGGTACTACGACCTACGCAGACGGCCGTGGAAACCTAGAGTAGGAGAGAAGATGATGAAGCGAGATCACCCCCTCTCCTCGGCTGCCGACAACTATGCTCAGAAGCTCGCGCCGAAATTCTCAGGCCCATATACGATCACCAAATACATCTCCTCCAACACGGTGACACTCGTAAACCCCGAGCGGCCCGACAAACAACCAACGCACGCGCACCTGCAGGATCTGAAGCCGTTCAACGCATAACAACAGCAACCCGTTCTCTTCTTATCATTTCAGATTACTCCGCAAGTCACGTCAGACACACCGAAGTGATGAGTCGCAGAAATCGCCACCCAGCTCCGCCGGATGAACCACAACGCGTCCAACCATGGCGTCCGCCGTTCGAAAGCGTACCCTGGCCACCCAACAAAGCCAGGATTCAGCGGGTCCAAATCTTTCGAGGGCCACCACTCCTGGCGGCAGCCGCCGCACCGGGCGAACCTCTTGGCGCAATCGTGGAAGCGCCCGCCAACAACGAGCGATCACCCAGCCCCGCCGGGCCACGAGCACCCGAATGCGAACCCAGCATCATAAGCACGGAAACCGGCGGACCGCCAAACAATGGGGACACCGCCTAAAATAGCTACACCCCCGGCGAAGAAGTTAACCCCTCGGACGCGCGTGACCACGCGCTAGCACTGCTCGACGAGGAGATAAAAGACTTCGTCGATAACTTCCGACTGAAGCGGCCAAAAGTCACCAATAGGACGCGGTGGATGGTTAAATATAAAAACCGAACTGCCCTAGTGTCACGCCACGGCCCTGATCGCGCCAGCGTAAGGTATCGCGGACTGCGGTACAACGTTACATTCTGCGACTGAGCAAGAACCTCCAGGATAAACTATACATTCCGTAG
>NW_016166673.1:11607-23530 GCF_001687245.7 Rhagoletis zephyria | reverse complement strand
TATTACCAAGGGATTTGAGAAAAATTAGATTTTCGACCCGCCCTAGTGCCTACTCCTACCGCTCACGGAGGGCCTCTAGGGAAATATAGCAAATCCATTCAAGACGGAAAATCGACTGCTGAGGGGAAGGTCGACCTATCTCGGCAGCTAGTTCGAAAACGCCCTATCTCAAAAACTTTTCACGAAGACCCCTTTTCAGATCTGTATTGAAAACCACTCTATCTCGGAATTTGGTTGAAGAACGCCCTATTTCAGAATTGGATTTAGAAATGTCTTATCTCGCTTCAAAATGTATTGAAAATGTGCTGATATAGGGCGTTTTTGAATCGGCAGCTGAGATAGGGCGTTTTTGAAACGAATTCTGAAATAGCGCGTTCTTCAACCAAATTCTGAAATAGGACGTTTTTGAAAAGTTTTTTGAGATAGAGCGATTTCTAACTGGCTGCCGAGATAGGTCGACCTTCCACTCAGCAGTCGATTTTCCGTCTTCATCTCTCTTTTGGAAGTATCGGTGTATTTGGTCACAGGATACCGTCTTCTGCACCTTGGTTAGCTTATTCCTTATTTATTTCATAAAAATTAAAATAAATATCTTGGGGGAAAATTAACGGAAAAACAGTATACAGATCCATGATCTACGACCCAATATTAAGTTTACGTGTCTCGGCGTTTTTTTTTTGCCACCTCAAAACTTGGGATTTTCCCTACAATGTTTTGGGTATGAAAAAGTACCTCCCCCGAATGAAACCTGTGTGAATGAGAATGGAAAGAATTTGTTAAAATATTAAATTTCTTACTTATGAACCACATTTAGCACAATATTCGCACTGGGATAAGCTACATTTATTGTATGTCCTTCTCTTCCACTATCCCGCCAATGCTTTTGCATATTGCATACATGCGTTTCGAGCTAACACTGAACGCACCGCACCCATTGTATGGATAACGAGCGCGGCATACTTGATGGCTTACAAATTGGTGCGCCACGCCACTATTGCACAAACAAGAACTACATATAACAACATCAACAAAGGCTACTACAACTACTTACTAATTCGACTATACATACCTAGACATATATGTTTGCATGTATGTATGCCAAGTACAAACGATCCATAGTAGTAGGAATTACTATTCTAATACCAATTTGCCACTACCCTATTAGGGCGAGATCCTGGCAGACACCATAACCGCCGCAAGGTGGCACTCGTGCATAGCATATGTAGTATAATTTCGAAACGTTAATCGCTCGCATGTCAGCGGTGGAAAATTTCTTTTGTTGTTGCTGCCGCTCTCTAAGTGTAATGGCAAGCCAAGCGCGGCACCGAGAGGCCGATTGTTTGGGAGGGTGGGAGTGTGGCGAAGGAAGTAAGACGATTGGCGATTTGGCGTTGAGCGTAGCCTAGTAGCTACGAATGTCATTTTGGGTGGGTTGCCTACATAGTTTGTTGCTTCGGTTGTAATTTAATGCATTCGCATGCCCACGCATTCCTTCATACATACAAACATTGTACGTATGCAAATTTGCTACTCCTACTCATATTTAGTACATGCGTTCACACATAGTTGCCAGCAAGTGTTTGCTTGATTTTATGGGCTGGTGTGCGCGGATGCGTGGTAAGAATTTAATTCAATAAATAGTTGTGGCGCCGCAGCTCAAAGTATTCGTCCTTCGCAGCGTTCTGCGCGCACTTTCTCACTTCTTCGACGCCATGTATGTATGTATGTCGTTAGTAGCAATTCGTTGGCAACGAGCTGTTTCACGAACTGTCAAAAGTTTTGATTTGATTTTTCATATACGTTTTTTTTATTTCTTCTGCTAGTTTAACTGCTGTAGTTTTCCGGGTTAATTTCAGTCTCGCGGTACAATTAAAACTTTTGACGTGACTGAAATGTGGAGGGAGAATTATGTGTGTGTGTGTGATTTTGTCTGCCAATTAAATAATAGATTAAAATTAAGATGCTACTTTTTGTATTTTGCGTGAGTATTATATGCCATAAAGGAAGTAAATAATGAAATAATAATCTTACGCTTGGTTTTCGATCAGTGAATAGGAAAGCTAGCAAACGTTCATGTTAGGCTAATACTCAATAAAATATGAATATAAAAAATGTTTCAAAACCACAATTTTTTTAAATTATAAATTGCAACATTTTGAAAAATTTGGCAGTACATTAGCCCATGATCGGAACAAAAAAAAAAAATAACTATCGTGGGCCAAAACTATCCGTTAGCATACAAAAAAATATATATTCCGATGAATTGGTAACCTTCCTCCTTTTTTGAAGACTGCTAAAAAGGAAGCAAAAAATTGTCAGTGTTACAAAATTTTTCAAATTTTTCAAATTTTAATTTTTGAGAAAATTACAAATTTTGAGTGTTCATTACAAATAACACACCAATATTTTAAGAGTGGTAACCCTATTTATAGAGTTTTTCGTATAAAAAATTTTCAACAAAAAAAATAATTAAATTGGTGGCAACCCTTTTAAAAACAGTTTTAGCTTGAAACCTATTCGAATGGCGAATTGTTACATCTGCAAAACTTAACTTAGTTTTCTTTTGTCAAAAATTTGCTTTAAAATAAAATAAAAAAATTAAAGCCTATACAAAGGCGTGGTATTCCTTTGTAAGGCTATAACTGTATCAATTATGAGGCACTAGAGTGAAAATTAACCCAGTTTTTTAGTTCAAATAATTTTCATTTAAAAGAAAAAAATTAATAAAAAAAACAAAATTTAAATCAATCAAGGCGAATTCATACAAAGCTTTTTTTTTACGGAGCAGCTGTTTTCAAGGCGAGTTGTGTCGATTGTCAAAATTATGTGTTTGTTATACATTTTTTGTGTTCTGATTTTCATCGTGCGTATAATTTGTTAGTGTTTTATTTTGTGCTACGCCTTGCATGAATTCGCCTTCAAATGAGTTTCATTTTGCACACTACTCACATTTCGATTAGTCACAACTCGGGCAGGAGTTGGAGAGTTTAAATGAAAATTCATAAGTGTGCCCACATATAACTTTTATTTAAAAATAAACTTAAAGTCGTTTCTTAACTTTGGTAAACAGAAAGTGAGGGTCAAACTTCTGCAAAGCGCTTGAAGACATTTTAAATTCTAAAGCTCTCCAACTCGCCCTCTTATTTCCGACCGATTTCTACCGCTTCGCAAAAAAATCCTTTATTTATTAAATGTAACAACTTTTTACCTCTAATTTAATGCTTTCACTTCACTCCGCCTCCTTACCCCTCACTACACTTCACTGCTGGCGTACAAGTGCACTACTGAGCTGTTGTTTTAATTGATATTAACGGCAAGTAAGATTGCATTAATGTTGGCGGCGCCCAAAAGCGGATTGTGCAAATACATACATACACTCACGCACATACACACGCTCATGCGCAAAGCTCAAACACAAACACGAACACACACACACTCACAAATCACATAGAAATATATTTATAAATAGTAGTTGCAAGTAAACATTTCTACCTTTGCGCGCTTGGCATTATTTTTGTGCGATTTCCGCTGTTACTTTATTGGACTTTACTTTACTTGATTGAAATTTATGTGCGCCAGCCGCAACAAAATGAAGGGCAGAAAAGGGAAGACATTAACAGGATACAGAAAGAAAAAATTAGGGGAGAAAAAAAAGAAGCAAAATAGGAAATAGTAGAACAAAAATTCGATGGTGGTCAAGTGGAGTCACGTATCGGCCCGACGTGGCCCAGCGGCGTTAATGCATGGCAAATAAATAGAGATTTAACTAAATTAAAATTTTTTCTTAGCTTTATACTACACACATAAACGCACTATGTTGTTTTGGTTTTTGCTTGAAACCCTTGTCCTTCTTTGACTTCAAACCGCTTTTTTTACCTTAACTTTTAACGCTTTACCCTTTACTACGTTTCCTGTTATATTTTATATTTTTTAGCATTGCTGTTTATAATAAATTAATTTGTATATGTCCGGGCTCAGATGATTACATGTTGCAGAATGAACTTAAAGGCGCATTAAACCGCTTACTATTTTTTGTCCTTTTTTGACCCGTCGCGCACATAAACTCTAAATGTGATGCTCTATAAACTAGACGAACTTAGTCTAATTTCTTGAGAGGTTGTCGCTATCTATCTATCTTCCCATCTGCCTATCTATATCAAACTCCATCTTCTGCGACAGTCAAGCTACCCTGAAAGGTTAAGATTCTCGAAAAGTCCCTTATAGAATACCGTAGGTCTTTGAAGAAGACACCCGAGCATTATATAATGCAATTAATAAGGGGGCCTGGACGCCGGAATATTGAGAGTACTTGCAAAGCTGACCGCACCGGGCCTATATCGGCCCAGGATTTACTCTTTACCATTTGATCAGCGCCATGCGTGTATAGCTAACCGGTTTTCGGCTGCTGAAGCTCAACTAATTTCAACCCATGCCGATTTCTATTTGAGTTTCATCTAGGCCGAACAACGGCGCTGCGAATAAATTGCCATGGATAGATGGCCATTCGTTCGCCGGGCGCACAATTCTAAACAACGGGGAAGTACTCCTTCGACTACATTTAGGGATGCTAGATACATCGGTTAGAAGATCGCCGTTTCTCATTCTCAAAGAACTACGATCGGTCCAATCCATACTTTCTTAAGTTTCTGAAACTGCTAACCAAATTTTCAAGCGTTTCTCTTCCCGGCAAGCACTTGAAGCTCTACGCAATCTATTGGCTTCTGTCTTCTTATTTTGTGGGATAAGCCTCCTTTTTTTCATTCCAGTTCGCGTTGTTTCCGAATGTAGCGGGAACCTATAAAAAGCATATTTGTTGTCTGTGACAGCATGACGTTTCCGTTGTAACTTTCGGGCTGACTTTTATTTAAGTATTTGCTCAATAGCACTATGCAGGGAACGAAATATTCCGACTAGTCGATCACTTGAAAAATTTGTAGGGGTACTAATATGGGTCTTTACAATTGTTTACTTAAACTCATTTCAAACTTTAAAATGTGAAACTCAGTTTAAATATTTCGATCAATATACTATCTAACTAGCAAATAAGGATTTCACTTTCATTTGTCAGAATAAAGAAATAAAAAGTAAAAATTTTAATCTAATCATTGGCGTATCGTCATTCACCTCTGCAGTTTCAGCTGGGTGACCTTCCTTGTACTTCAACTGCCAAAAATGCAATGGCCGACTTGCATTTGACACCATTCGCACGCCAAAAGAATGAAATTGCCTAGCTGTTTGGCAGAAATTTATATTTACCTTCCTCTATTTTATTTAAGTACAATGTAATCAGCTTGTTAATCAGCCCATAAGTATGCTAAAAAAAAGCATTTAAGTAGATATTTAAATGAAAATGGGGCAACTAGACAATGAAATAAATTTTGTTGAGAATTTAGAATGATTTTTTTTTCTCGTTTTGCTTGCTTGGCTACCCCAAGCGCTTGTGAGGTGAAAGTTAGGATTGCTTGCCAAAAAAACTTTGATTATTTAGTGAATTGGTTCAAGGTTTTAAATTAAGATTAAGATGACGCTGAAATAATAGTAGTTAAGGAATGTGTAATCAAAAAATACATATATGCATTTTTGTTTAACTATTTTTTTTTAAAAATATGTCTATACACACATATTAGGACGGGTCAATTTGTATGGAAGATTTTTCCCACTTTACGCGTATATCACAGAAGGATTCTACGTGTAATTGAAAACAATCTGAAATCTGAAATCAGTTTGGAGTTTGCCAAATTGCGAAAATGGGTTTCTTAGCATTATGCTGTAGTCTTGTAAATAAGTGCTTAAATTTATTAAAAAACAAACCTCCTATATGGGGTTTTTTGGTATGAGGAATCCATTTCTGCACTTATCTCTTTCTTAAAGCTTACACTTAGAATCTTCCTAATATATATATATATGTATTTCTGTTTCGGGTTAGCAGCTGTATAGACACTTAAATGTGTTAAAGTGTTAAATTCTTTTTATGAAAATAAGGGCGCTAAGATTGATTTTCAATGAAATTTTNCTTATTCCAATTTTAATAGAGGTATGTGCATGGAATACGTAGATATTAAAAAAAGTAAAAATAACTGTGTTCAAAACTTGCAATATTTTTAAACAGGGTTACAACCATCAATTTTTTAAATTGCCTTAATAATTTAACCAGAAGTATATTGATAATAAAAACAAAGCTAATTTTTAGTATAGATTTATCAGCTGAAAATTTTCTTTTACGTATTTTTTGCAAAGCCAAATATTTATATATGGACTAATGCGGTATTTTTTTTATTTCAGAACTACTGCAACCTCTTTCGCAAATAGGTAAGTTTTTGCCAGCAAGATAAATCACTAATTTGCTGAGAATACATAAATAACATTTCTGCAAAATATAAGCTTACATTTTTTTTAGTTACAAATATGCTTACCTCTAAGGACCATGAAATTTAAAAAATTGCACCAAATATCTAAGAATAATAATGTTTAGTTTTTTTCCAATGCTAAACAAGCTCAGTTGAAATATAAAAAATGTTTTTTTTTAATATTTTTAAATTTTTTCCACATTTTTACATCTTATATTTTTTTGAAAACATTTATATTTTTGCTCCATAGCCCTCTTGCCTACTTTTAGGCTGCGACCCTTCTAAAGCCTCCACCAAAAAAATGTCAACTCAAATATGTCACTTTTTGACTTCCGCAGTCCAGGGCACGGAGATTGTCAACTCACATAAGTATGTTTAATTTTGACAGTATTATGAAATGCAGCGGCAGAGTGGGTTAACATGTTGGCGTCTAGAAACTTCACAACAGCATATAAAATGTTTCTACATGTCTTCTAAATAATTTATTCAATTTACATAAATATGTATGTATATATGTATATAAATACATTTTCGTCCTTTTTTAATATACTCTTACTTCCAAAACGTATGTATAAACAGGACATGCTTGGCGTCACTACCACTACTTGCGGATGTGAGTTAAACGAGCCAAAGTTCTGGCATAGCCAAATGTGTGGCCCCAGCTTGGCTGCTGCAGTGGCTGAGCATGGAAAAGTTGTACTACGAGTTTTTTTGTTATTTTTTCCACATACATATTCGGCAAGTTTTAGGGGGCACTCACGCTAAGGTAATGTGGAGTGAAAAGATTTTGCAGTAAATACTTGTATGTACTCGATGTACTTATGTAAGTTGATTGTTGAAAGAATTGAAAAATCGACGAATATATCTATTTTGATAAGAGAACGACAAAACACAAATGGGCCTCAAAAAGGGGTCGTAGTTATAAGATTATGTAAGTGAAATCCTAGGTTACGCGTAGTCGTAACTGCAGCGTAAAAGTTAACGTAAAAAACGTAAAAGCGATAGTCGCAATCGTAAACATAAGGTAAAGGTAAACGTAAATATAAATGTAAACGTAAACATAAACGTAAATATAAATGAAAAAATAAACGTAAATAGAAACGTAAACGTCAAATTAACCGTAAACGTAAACGTACAGGTAAACATAAACGTAAACATAAACGTAAACGTAATAGTAAACGAAAATTTAAACGTAAACCTAACCGTAAACGTTAACTGAAACGTGAATGTAAAAGGAAACGTAAACGTAAACATAAATATCAAATATAATTGTTATTATTATCGTTGTTCTTCGTTATTGCTATCTCTGTCGTTTTGTCGTAAAATGATAGCAATATAATTTAGTTACGAATAATTATCGAACTCATTATTAGGTATTATCGGAATGGTTCTCGATATCCATATGTATATACATATGTATGTTTATATCCATGGATCTATTTATTGTTATCGTTTTCGATAGCACCAGCGCTTAACTAAATCGACAATTTGTAAGCTATCCCTTACGAAATTTCATACATTACACCAAATAGACCGCGAGCGTACTAAACTTACTCTTTTAGAAAGACGAAAAAAATAAAATAAAAAAAAACCTAAAAACATTTCATTCACCCTCCGCTAACATCTACGAAAACTTTTCTTTTCGCTTCTTCAACTGCTAAATTTTGCAGAATGAAATCTTAAGCGCTCCCTGGGGCATATAATTCAAGGTAACGTGCCACATCAGTTGCAGCAGCAAATGTGTCTGCAATGCAGGGGTGCCAAAAGAGCGCGTGAATTTGTACATACGTTCATATATATGTACCTCCATATACACTATATATATACATGTACATAAATGTATGTGCATTAGGGTTGTCCAAAAGGGCATGTGAAAAATTAAAGACAGAATTTTGAAGCTCCCACTCCTTAGGATTGTTCTATTTCGAAACAAACACACCCCTGTTTTTTATTTCAAAATCAAAAAAAAATATTTAGAGGTCGCTCAAAGTGCTCAATCTTTTCTATGTTTTTTATATATTGGGGAAAAATAAGTTTGGACCACCCTAATGTGCACACATATACTTACATCTGCAATCAGATGAATATTTCTGGCATTACACCGCGAAACTTACCTGCTTACGCCAAGAAAAGACACCACACTAGAAGTCTGGAGTAGTTGAAAGACTGATTTCTTTACGAATCTGCATACTTTTCTATGTGCATATGTATGTATGAGAAAAAAGATTTTATCGTTATTAGTGCTCATATGTATGCTGATTTTCTTGCAGGCAGAAACAGCTTCTATTTAAACCGTTACGTGCCTAGGTTCTGGTATATGCAGCTTGTCCATACAGCGCTTAAGTTACAAACTTTGTTAGCGTCGATTGAACTGAGTGTCGTTTGAAATGCGCGCAAACTCACCTGCAATTACCTTTGCTACGAAGAAGTTACACACACCCAACCAACTCAAATAGATATACAAACATATATACTACAGACGGAACTGCCGATTCTCAACAAACAGCCATCGCCTCTCCTTCCACTTTTCTACTTCTTCTACTCTATTTACTTAGCTTTTCGTGTTACTCCACATATTCCGCCTTGTTAGCTCCTTCTCTATATTCATTGCGCTTCACCGTCGATTGGCAAATTTGACCGGAAGTTGGAAATAAGTTGAAATTACAAGTAAATCCGCGCACCTACATACACATATGCATGCATAACTGATATAGTGCGGTGCGCACGTTTCCATGAACGTAACACTTTGGATTTATTGGCGTTGACATGCGTTCGATTGAAGTTATAAAGGGTGCTGGTGTACAATTTCGTTACTAACGAAAATAAGCAAGAAGTCGGAAATGAGCTCCGAAGAAGGTCCTTAAAGGAAATACCAGATCGTCACTTCTTTATGAAGACTACAATTATGACTAATTCTAACATTATTCCGGCCCGCCTTGTTACGAAAAATACTGACTTTCTTGTTTTTTTAGGATGCAAAAAAGTGTTTCGTAACCCCAAATGCCCAAATTATTGTCAGTTTCCTCAATAAACACTTAAAATATCTAAGAAAAAGAGTTTCTTATTATAAGAGGTGTAACTGTGAATGAATTGAAGTGTACTATGCTCTGTCTGGCTGAGGTCCTACATAGTGGAAAGGGATATCAAAGAGTTTGGTCTCTTTAAAGGCGCTTTCGCTATTCAGACTTCATTCATAACGAATAAAATTAACTCAGACTGCAAATTAATCTGGTCTCCCAAAGAAAATCGCAGACGTTCGCTCTCAGCAGCTCGTCGGCTGTGAAAAATGTTTTCCAATTTTGCTGGGGACTTATAAACCTGAATAATGACAAATATTCCGCAGTACCAAGCGATGAAGAGTGTCACAACATACCTTTAAAAGCTTGCAGGCGATCACCCTCCTGAGAAGTCTCGGACGGGCGCCTGACTCCCTGAGAAGGCAAGGTATGGCAAAACCACTCTTCTTCTAGACTTCATCGTAACTAGTTAGAATTCGAGTAGAGTCCCATCAGCAAATTTGTTCTCAACGTTGCAGACGTCCCTTCGAAATCCTTATGCGATTAAACCCTGAAAGTTGGGTTGTTCAGGTTGATCATTACTAATAGAGCACTCAGCCTATCAGCAGCTGTTAAACAGAGGCCAAACGTTTGATAACTGAATCGGAAATACTTAAACGACATGCTTGATTGTTTCATAGCGAACATTAAGGTTCAGACGTATTGCTGTGATAAATCTTCTTCATTTGAAATGGTTACGAAAATAAAAGGATAAGCGGAGTGGAGTCGCCAAATTTTCTTCTCCATGTTCTGGGTCGAGGAGGATTACAGGTTCAGATTGGTTGCTGAAAAAGTGCGATGAGTCGGAATATAAACGGGGACTCCTCCGTTTGATGACAACTCTCCTTGAACCATACGCTTAGGCTTCCAGATTTCCGGTTTGGGTCGTAGTTTTCCGCTATCAAATTTGTTATCGCTTGGCCAATCATGAGTGTGTTACTGGTTAGAGAAGTCTAATAGAGCCCGCCAGCATTGACAATTGAGATGATGCGCTCGAAATTGGCCTGAGGATGCATAATATTAAGCGATTACTTCTCAGAATCTTTAAATACGTCTGATTACGGCGGCGGAACATTGTCATGATGTAGGAAATTGCATTGCTGATGTGCCGATAGGAAGAGATTTTCTTATGTATTTATATAAGCTGATTTATGGAGCTTTAAGAAGAGAAGAGATTTTCCTTTGCAATCTTTGAGCTGTGCGGAATGATGGGATTACAATCGTCTCTGAGAACGTGTCGACATTTGAAGTTGCAAGCTCTTTTTGACCATGGCTAACTGTCGGCAATCGAAGCAGTTTTTTAGGCAGCCTAATCCTCAACTCTAGATCTCAACTAAAAGTCCTCGCCAGGCATCTGCTTTTTGAAGGAGTATTCGATAAAATTAACCCATTATTTTCGTCTATTGTGGGATTTTTGGGCTGATCTAGACTACTTTATCAATATCGGTCGCAAAGTATTCCATGTGTAGGCGCCCGGTGTTATCAGTCGCGCCTGAACACTTTTGATACCTGAATTATTGCTAAGAACCTGGTTGCTCCGATCTCTCAACCAAATTTAGGGCCTTGGTTTCACTTGATCTCTCTTATCTTATGGGATCTACTGGAACACCAGGGAGCCAGGCAGGCTTTAATTTCTTCTCATTCTCACCCTGTCTGAGGTTATGAACTCCTCCACATTCTATTCGAAAAGATTTCCCCTTACATACACAAGTGTAAGCACAATATATATTAAGCACAAATATGGTTACAAATTTTACTGTGTTAAATTAAGCTACGCTTCACCCTCCTCCGTACGCTCTCTCCCCAACTTTGTTAGCCAAGCATCTCGCCAAGTACACGTAAATTTTTCCCTCCTCCAAAACACCCTTATTTACCCTTTACCGATCCCACGCTATATGTTTAGTTTCGACGAACTTTACGTCCAACTAACTGTTCGCTGCGCGCACTTCCATCGCCTTTTGCTGCCTACCGATGGGCGTTGCGTTCAAACGCTTTACCAGCCAAACCGCCTTTGTCCCTTCACCACCCCTTTTTCCAATCAATTCACAACAATTCATTGCAGTTTCTTAGTCATGCCCGCGCTGCCCGCCGTGCTGACTCGCGCACATCCGTGTTTGTTCGATGAAATGAACCGTTCACCGAAAAACAAACACAAATTCAATTGAATTTCTCTCTGGAGAATACTCAAGGATCTTCTTCTTATGGCATGCCATGGCATTGCGCTGCATAGCATTGCAACCAAGCGTGTACAACTACGCTACATACGCCACTGTGGCGCCACATATCGACAATTCAACAAATTTTCGCAAACGAAAATGAAAATGTTATGAAATGAGCAGACAAATGAGAAGAGCGAAACGGGAACGAAGGGAGTAGCGGCAGAAGGTTAAATTTACTATTGGTTGAGTAAGTTTTCCCCTCAGCAGTTGCAGTTTGTATTGGAGTTCAACTAGTTTTGTGGCGCTTTGGCAGCTTCATCAAGAGGTCAAATACTATGATTGCATAGGATGTTTGTATATA
>NW_016166673.1:0-2768 GCF_001687245.7 Rhagoletis zephyria | reverse complement strand
GTAAATTAAGAATATCCCCTGCAATTCTAACTATTGAGTGTCCTGGATATAATCCTTTTTCAATAATATCTAGCGTGTACATTCGCCCTGGAAATATATTACATATTTATGAAAATGGAGAATTAAATTTCAAAGTGACCCAGAGCAGATAAAACATAGCAGCAGAGAAAAAAAATAAGCTGCGCAAATTTTGTTGATGATTTTGCACCTTAAATATAAAAAAAAAAATTTAACTGAAATGACAATTAAGAGACCGAATGAATGAAAAACGAATCAAATTTGCTTCTCTGCTTCTCAAGTACTCTCTGCTGCTCAATATGCCTTGAATATTTAATTAATTGCATATGTATAAAAGTGTACATACTTTGTTTATGTAAAAAAATATTTCAGACAATTATAAATTGCATCCAATATCCGATAATACCCAGCTCAAGTGCATAAAAATGAAAAGTTTGAAATCCATCACTTAAGTTTTGTTTAAGTTTTCTTTAACAAAACTTAGTAAACTTTACTTTAACCAGACTATTAAGAGCGTTTAAACAATCCCTTACACTGTGTATAAATAATAGATGCCTTGCATTACGCCACATAGCCCATTTGATCATTCAAAAGCTTTGCTGCCTCTGCGCAATTTGTCTTGCATACATGAGTACATATAGTATACATATGTATGTAAATAGCTATATAAACATATACCTGTGTTCATAAAAGTATCTGTATGTAATCGTATGTCTGCATGTAACTTCAATTGTCCGGACAACCTTTTCGTAGCAATAAACGATACAATGAAAATACTTTAACCTGTAAGCGTTTCAAGTAAATACATACAAAAAGTTTGTAAATGTATATTAGGGTGGTCCTTAAAAAATTAAATAAACTATTTTTTTTAGCCTTAAAAAAATTAATTTTTTTTTCATCTAATACTCAAAATGGATGCTACTAAAGTCGACGACATCCCGATTGAAGTCGTCTTAGGCGTCTTCATAGGGTTATGTGAACTTTGACCCTTGTGTGCGACGCATTAACCGTCACCAATCGGGACCACAATTTTTATGTGATATCTTCGACTATAGTAGTATCAATTTTGGGTATTAGATGAAAAAAAATTAAATTTTATTTTTTGAGTCTCCATAGAGGAATCTGAACTTTGACCCCTGTGCGCCACGCCTTAACCGATTCCAATCGGGACCAAAATTTATATGTTATATCATCGACTATAAATAGTAGCATCGACGTAGGGGTTGAGCCTTAGGAAATCTGATTTTAAAATTTGCTTCCCACATTTAAAGACCACCCTAATCTATATACATTAGTATGTGCTTGCTACCTATAGCAATTGTCCTGCAATCGGAAGTGTGATCGTTAAAAGTTTTACATAGTGAAAGCATACTACTCGAATGCTTGCTTGAACGAACGGCTGGTTCGCTCTCTCCGCATTTCACTGGCTTTCGCTAACCATGCTGGAAAGTTCCTTTGCATTACCTGCTGTCAACTTGGTCAACAATATACGTACATAAATAAAAGTAGTTATTTGATTTTTGGTACACTGCTGTGTGGCGCACTCAAGTGGCTATGTGGCAGTTAACGAACGAATTTAGAATTTGAGTTTTTTTATGGGTTTTGAAAGCTTTGTTCGGTTGTTAGGGAAGGAATGGAATTAAAGAGGTTGGACATGACAAGCGATGGTAATGTTACATAAGCGAAGGGCAAGAGGCTTAAGAAAGGCTTTGCTATGAATATTTGTTTTCCCAACTACTTTGGCTGTGTAGTATTTTCTCGCTCTCGCTAACCCCCTCACAAAACCACCATTTCGTTCACCTTTACTTAAAGGTAAATAAAAATGTGCTCCTTTAGCTTCGCTTCGCCTCGCCTCGACGTGTGTGCAAGGAAGTGAACAAAGCGCTTGCAATTGAGGCATATACATGTGCAGACACACTCACACATAACAACACATCATTGCATTCGCTTGCAAAAATTTTTACGTCTAATTTGCACCTGTGTGTGGTGTTCAGTGCGCCGCCTGCAGGATTACTACATAGTACTCACAACTTTCTATAATAGCGCCACCATTACATACATACATGCACAATAAGGCGCAATTACACCAATATACGAGTACCTTTGTATGGGTGTTTGTTTGCAACAGAAAATTTCTTGCACATATTTTACCGCCATAAAACCATCAGCTACTACTGCAGGCAGCAATTTACTTGTACCTTTGCCGTATGCTTTGAACCCCGGACCGCAGCGGCAAGGATGTGGTTGCCTGTGCAGCGGCGGCATACAGCACTGAGTATACCGGATATGTCGCTAAGGAGGTATCGCCATTCAAGCAAACGAACGAGGCGAAATGGGGCATATACAAAAAAAAAATAAGTTTGGTGATATAGTATGCACTAGCAATATACGCTCGCATACACATATATGTATGACATGCATGCATACTAAATATATTTATAGTTTTTTGCAAGCATGTACATTAGGGCGCGTCGATTTTTTTTTACTACGCGCGCATAGCATAGGAGAATTTTTCGTGTAATTCTAAGCAAATTTGCCGAAGAAAGCATGGCTCTAAAATCAAGTTAGAGTTTGCTAACTTGCGAAAATCGGGTTCGAAGAAAATGTGAAAACTGTCACTTATGCGTAAAGGCGTAAAAATCTCCCATACAAAATGACCCGCACTAATGCATATATGTTTGTACGGAGTTTACTGCCGACCGTAGTTTTAAATGCAAGCCTTCTTGAGCTTATGCTGTTCGTATGCATTT
>NW_016166672.1:12279-23531 GCF_001687245.7 Rhagoletis zephyria | reverse complement strand
TGCTTATGTACATTTACTTATAAACGAACGGCATTACTTTAAAACACCGTAACAATTAAATAAATATTCGGTTACATACATACATACATACATTGACATGTATGTATGTGCAAATCGCCTTTTTGTTAACTGAAACTAAAAGTAGTGAAATTACAGTTAGATCCCTCAAAGCTTACATACTTTACTGGAAAGTGCAATACTTATATGTACATTAGACTAAATCACTCCCCATACAAAAAAAAAAAAAAAGGTACCTATTTTCCATTCGAATTATAAAATCTATTATATCTTAAGACGTCCCCCAAAATATTTCGGAAAAATATTAAGATTTAAGCGAGCTGGCCTAATTTGAAAATACATCGAAAAATTGAGTTTTTTATGAATAAAAATTGTTTCTTAAAGATGTTTTTTTTTTTAAAAATCCCCTCAAATGACAAAACGGTTCAAGCGTAAAAAATTTACATAAAAATATAAAAAANAATGAGATTTTTGATGCTGTTATTTAACTTTTTTCCAAGATTGGTATAACTTAAAAAACTTGAATAACTGAACCTAAACTCTTCCGGTTTAGACTTGTGAGGTATCATTGGAAAGGTATTTTCTCACCCTTTTTATTTCTTTGCTAATAAGCTCATTCTGAAAGGTGGGATGAACGAACATCATTCAAAGTTGAATTAAGATGTGTTGGTATTTAAAAACAAAAAAAAATGGAACACGAATGACTTTTTCTTTCTTCTGTACATAAATAAAAATAGTGGGAAAATACCTTTCTACCGAGATGCCATAAGTCTTAATCAGAACAGTTTTGGCCCAGTTATTTGAGTTTTTCGTAAATCAATCTTTGAAAAAATTCAAAAAAGAGCTTCATAAATCTCATTATTACGATTCCGTTGAAAAGATTTTTATGCAGATTTTTTAAGCCTAATCTGTTTTGTCATCTGAGGGGAGTTCTTTCAAAATGTGCTTTAAGAAACTATTTTTATCTATAAAAACTCCATTTCTGGAGGTATTTTCAAATCGGTCCAGCTCGCTGAAGTCTTAATATTTATACGAAATATTTTAGTGGACGTCTTAAAATATAATAAATTTTGTACTCCCGGCGCAAAAACCGCAACTTTTTTTGATGATGCACTCTAATGTACATATGTATGTATGTATACTTTAAAATCATTAACCAGATGGTGTTCGATGGCTTTGGATTATTGATGTACATATTTTACTGTAACCATTTAAATCAGCCGATAACAGCCAATTACTCATAAAAAAAACCTTGTTGCAGGTGTTAAATCGGCAATTAATAAAATCTAATCAATTGATTATGTATAAGTGACGCTTCGAAAAAAATTGGACATATATACATACACGCCTTTTCGATATAAGGTTTAAATGCTTGATTAGACCACTTATGTCCAGCAGTGAACTTAGTCGTTGCTAAGACGGGCGTTAAATTAGACGTAAACGTTGAGTAAAGTCGGAAATGCATTGAGTGAAATTATATACGGCTGTGCTAAGGATTAAAGCAGAGTATTCGCGGCGTCCTTTAATAACAAAATTTTGCAAAGCTGCATAAAAACAAAACAAAAAAATGACAAGTATGTGAAAGCAATATTGCTTACATATTTATTAACTTTTGTGCGCATAAAAGTACATAAATAAGTTATTAGAAACATGTCAGATGAAAAGGCCTAATTCGATTAAAGCTATGATAAACGCTTTACACCAGTGATAAATCTTACCGTTAAATTGCTTTTTTTTTTCTTTATGTGTATATGTAATATACTCAAGTAGGAGTTGTTGGCCTATTTATTGTTCTTATCATTTATGGCATATACATAAGTGCATTTTATGTAGTACATTTATAAATCATTAGGAGAGGTATGCATTATGTGACCAACTATTTCATATTTCAAAGAACTAGAGATTAGCTTCGGTTTGGTTAACGCCGCGACCCGATCATGAAATTACGAATGCGGATAATTTCAATCCCTGAGAGCTCAGTTGTATTTCAGAAGTGCGAGGGAAAATTCCTTATCCTTGCGAAGGTTGCACAGACTAAAAGAAAGTGTGGAGGTGATTTCGCTTTATCTTCCTCTTGACAGCTGATGCAAAAGGATCAGTTAAATTTCCTAGTCTAATCGCGTGAATACCAATCGCACAATGGCCTGTCAGAAACCCCATCACTAGCCATTGAGAGGTTAACGATGGGTCACTCGTGTCTTACGCTGCAAAAAGTATTTTAAAGTGCCCTATAAAAATACTCGCGGTAGCAGAGAAACGTCTTATTTTCCTTTGTTTATGTCACAAAAGGAGCATCGCCTTCTTTTGTCCATTTTATTATGTATTTAGTAGAGTATGCAATTTCATTATCGCGACTATCAACCATCCAAGAGTATACCGCAGGAGGACAGAGGCGTCTCTAGTTGCTTCTTATCTGGGGATAGAGTTTTAAGGGTGCCATTCCAATGACAAGTCATCCGCCATACAGAAGTAGTACCCAAGAAGTACGTAACGCGATTGATAGCGAGGTCACACATTCCTTTACCGATTTCGAGCCCATCATAATGGCAGCTATTTCCACCTGAAAGACACTGCAGATATCCAGACGCGTGAGCATAGTTTTAGTGAAGAGTTTCCGACAAAAGACACCTCCACCGGCCCTGTCTTCAAGTTTTGATCCGTCCATAAAGAAGTTTGCCGCTCCCTTCTTCGAGTAACCCCGCCCTACCCAGTCCGCTCTTGAGGGAATATAGGTAGAGAAGGAGCTTCTGGGAGCCATTTCGAAGGCGCTGTAATCTATGTGTTCAGGGCGAAGTCAAAGCCCTTCAGAACTCCAGAGTGTTACCAGCCGCTTTCCCCTTATCCCAATAGAAGTTCGTGATGCGAAAATGGTCGCTGATCGCCCAGCTAGTTACCTGGTTAAGGTAACCTTGAGCCAGATCGAAAAGGGTGGATGGAAATCGTCCATTAACCAGAAGTTTCACATCATCTACATAGGAGAACACGCGACAGCCCACTTTTCCCGGTTCCTCTAGAAGGTCGTTTACAAACGCCATCCAGAGCAGGGGAGAGAGAACACCACCATGTGGTGTGTCCCTATTGACTATGCGCCAGTGTTGCCATTTTTTCTTGCAATAAGCATGTTGGGCTCTTGAAAGACAGTCACGAGGAACTGCGTTTATTAAGTACAGGCCTAGCAGTCTCTCTAGCGTTTTTAGCAAAAACGAAAAGGGATTGATAGGCCCAAAATACATGACAGCCCTCTCCGGCTTTCGGTATGAACGCAACACTGACTACCCTCCAAGCCTTGAGGATGTACCCGGTCCTCTCGCAGTTCGCATAAATAGGTTTGAACCAATTGCACGACATCTTCAGGACCCTATGCAGCTGCGTTAATGGTTTGAACGAATTTATCGCCCAGGCCATGTGACGATCATCCAGAAGATCGGCGAAGTCCAGGAACTGAAGTGCAAGATATCGCTAAGAAGAAGAAGACTATACTTCGATGTACGAAATAAAAGAGCTAAAAGCTAGAAATACTGTACTTCCGAAAGAAGTACGGTTGTTCACATTAGGTTGCATAAAGGAGTGAAAGCTGTGAATTCACATATTTAAATGGGAGCTCTACTTTACACTGAGAAAAGAGATTTAATTCAAACCAGACCTATTAAATAATGATTATTAATTAGATAGTGTTTGTAAGGGAACAATTTAATGATTAAATACCATTACTTGCACCTTTTAAATGATTAATAAATAATTGATTACTTACAAACATAATCGCAATCGTGATTTTACCAATGAACGAAAAAATAAGAAATAATCAAAAATGTATGAAATTATATGTCTCATATTTACAATTGCATATACAGTATTTCAAAGGCTTCAAATACGTACGTACTAAATTTCGGTATGGAAATAATATTTTTATATATGAGCATTTTTAAAGGATAATCAAATATAAGGTTGTAATTTTTACTATGCATTATTTCCCTCAGTGTAGAGTAGTTGATATGAGCTCTTAGCCTCCTAAGTGGGTTTTGGTAATAACATGGCATATGCTTAGTTGTTTTTTTTTTCGAATGCCAACACAATATCAGTTTAATCCACGCATTTAAGTCTTATTCTGTGGAAATGCTCCTGCACATTCAAAATTTTTATTCACAACTGCATTTATTTCTATTCTTGCAGAAAAGACGGTGATATTTGTTTCGTTATGGCTGATAATTGCCTCAACATGGATGTTAAACTTTACCACCGCAGCTGAGGACGAGGAGCCACATTGCATTTGGTATGGCCAGAGTCACGCGGTTGGGCAGCATTGGCTTAATAAAGCTGTCAATAGTCCACCGCAACCATTGAATGATACCAGCGCTGAAGCGATTTTTAAACGACGCTGCCCACTTTGGTATGCTGAATACAAGTCTTCGGACCCCGATGGTAAAATGCGATACAACAAAAAAATTATTTTTATTCGAATCTTAATCTTATAAAGCTCAAAACTTACATTCTACACTTCTATGTTCTTATATATGTATATAGAGCCTCTCATGCTCTGCTGTGACGCTGCTCAGCTGCGCACAATGGAATCGGGTTTATCACAAATCGACGGTGTCTTCTCCCGCTGTCCCACTTGCGTTTACAATATGGCCTACTCAATTTGTGGCTTGACCTGCGCGCAGAATCATAGCCTCTTTTTGGTACCCTATAATGAGACGTACGATGACCATGAATATATTGAGGAAATCGATTACCGTATCGATGATGCGTCCGTAGAGCTAGTCTACGATAGTTGCGCGGGATTCAACACACACAGACGGGTCGTCCAGCCATGGATCTAGCATGTGGCGCATATAACGCAAAGACCTGCGATCATCGCAAATGGTACATCTTCATGGGTGACCCAACTTTGAGTGATTATGTACCATTCCCCATAAATTACGAGTTTTTAAATGAAACAAGCGAGCTACCACGTCTGGTTGTACCAGCGAAAAATTGTTCGGAAGCCTATGACGGCACATTTGCGTGCTCATGTGTTGATTGCAGTGCCTCCTGTCCCTATATGGACGCTCCTACTGGGCAGGCAGAAAGCTATATGATAGCCGGACTTTATGGAATTACTTTCATAGTCTCGCTCGTATTCGGCGCCCTCGTCATGGTGTTCATACTTTGCGGCTCACTGAATATCTGCAAACCGAAAATCAAGATGTCAAGCTGTTGTGCGGGTTTTAGCTGCGTGAATACTATACTCTCTAAGAGTTTTCGTGCTTGGGGATATTTCTGTGCAAAAAATCCCGTACTTATTTTGGCAATTTGTTCCTGGGTGATTGGGGGACTATCCTATGGCATGAGATACGTAAGTGTCACCACAGACCCAATTGAGCTTTGGGCTAGCGAAGATAGTCAAACACGTTTGGAAAAAGATTACTTTGATGAACGTTTCGGACCCTTCTATCGCACCAATCAGATATTCTTCAAACCCATTAACCAATCGAGTGTAAGTGAACTTTGGCACGTATATTTTTAGTAGATATCGGGAACGGGAAGTACTTAATTGTATTAACTTGCATTCTTCGTTTTAGTTCACGCACAACACATCAACGGGCATATTGACATTTGGGCCAGCATTCGAAAAAAGTTTCCTAAAAGAGGTCTTCACGTTGCAACAACAAATTGAAGCAATAACCACAGAAACCGGTGTTACATTAGCCGATGTTTGCTATGCGCCTATGTTATATACCGGAGTGGAAGCGACCACTGATGATTGCTTGGTGCAATCCATTTTTGGCTACTTCCAAAATAATATGGATGAGTTTGATTTAGAGTATGTAGATTCAGATGGTTACACTAACAACTATCTTAATCAACTTGAGGATTGCCTCCGGTGAGTGAATTCTATGTGCATTGCATCCTATAATATATGTATGTTCATTAGGGTGGTCCAAAAATTGAGTGCTTTGAGCGACCTCTATATATTTTTTGCCATAAAAATCAAAAATAGGGGTACACTTTTTTCTTGATATAGAATAATCCTAGGGGGTGAGAGCATTAAAATTCGAATTTTAATTATTTTGGACCACCCTAATGTACGTACTATATATATACGATCATGTACGAGTATGAATTAGGTGCTTACTGTGAGATACCTCTATGTTTCTATAGAGTTCCAATGTTGGAGTCTTGTTATGGCCCTTATGGCGGTCCCATTGAACCTGGTATTTCTGTAGGCGGCATGCCGAAAGTTTCAGCTAGTGAAGATCCGGATTATCAGCTTGCCACTGGCGTGGTGGTAACGTTTGTCGGCAAAAACCGTCGCACCGAACAACAGCTCCAGCCCAATATGGAGTGGGAGAAAACCTTCATCGACTTTCTCAAAAATTATACCAGCGACAAAATGGAATTTGCCTTTTCCGCCGAAAGATCCATCCAGGACGCAATTGTTGAGCTTTCGGAAGGTGAAGTTTCTACTGTTGTAATTAGCTATGTTGTTATGTTTGTCTACGTCGCCATTGCATTGGGTAAAATACGCAGTTGTGCTGGTTTCTTCCGTGAATCGAAAATAGTACTCGCCATCGCCGGTATTATCGTCGTTTTGGCTTCGGTCGTTTGCAGTTTGGGCTTCTGGAGTTACTTGAACGTCACAACTACAATGCTCGCCATTGAGGTGATACCGTTTTTGGTGTTGGCCGTTGGTGTGGATAATATTTTCATTATGGTGCACGCCTATCACCGTTTAGATAGGAAGCAGTATAATAGTGTAGCCGAAGCGATTGGCGAGGCGATGGCGCGTGTCGGTCCGTCGATTCTACAGACTGCTGGTTCAGAGTTTGCCTGTTTCGCCATAGGTACGTGCCCGCCGCGGTGACTGTGGCCCCTTAATTGTACGAAATTACAACCCTTAGTTCTCTTTAGGTGCCATATCGGATATGCCAGCGGTTAAGACCTTCGCTATGTACGCAGCGGCAGCTATTTTGCTAAATTTCCTCTTTCAGCTTACGGCATTTGTCGCTTTCATGGCCTTGGATGAGCGTCGTTTGGAAAATGGACGTTTTGATCTTTTATGTTGCATTAAAACTTCGAAAAAGCCTGAATTGAGTGATGGTCAAGATGTTGGTGTATTAGAGAAGGTTTTCAGGAACTTCTATGCTCCCTTCTTGTTTTCAAAGTAAGAAATTTTTGGTTCTTGGATATGAGGTATGATCATATAGCCTTTTGTTTAATTTAATTCCACAGATCTGTCAAGATCATCGTTTTAATTGTATTCACAATTGTCACTTGCTTATCGCTAATGGTGGCGCCTTCTGTCGAAGTCGGACTAGATCAGGAGCTGTCCATGCCAACCGACTCGCACGTCGTCAAATATTTTCAATATATGAGTGAACTTTTGTCAATGGGTGCGCCTGTGTATTGGGTGCTGAAGCCTGGCCTAAATTACACGCTACGCGATCACCAGAATCTGATTTGCGGTGGCGTGCAGTGTAATAATGTTTCTGTGTCGGTGAAGCTTTATCAGCAGTCTCTTTATCCCGAAATGTGAGTAGCACGCAAATTTTAAATTTAAACCAAAATATATCTACATTAGGGTGAATCACAAACTAAACAAAATCGATACTGTTTTTCCATCGGAATTATAAATAAAATTAATTTTAAAAAATATTTAATGTTATGGAAAGGTTTAAGTTTAAAAGGTCTGCATAAAAATTTTTAAAAATTTCATCAACGGAATAAAAATAATCAGCGTATTCACCTAAACGCGTAAATGCCTCATAATACATAGTTTACCTCGTAACATTACGGCCGCGTAAACCATCTGTCAAAATTTTTGCTCACATTGCGCAAAATAAAAGCATTCAATCGGAATTATTCAGCGTTTACAAATAATATGCAAGAACTTTTTATACAATTTCATAAATTTTTAATTGTTATTGACATTTTGTTTTACGTATAAAAATGTATTTCCATACAGCACTTACTTGGCGCGTTCAGCTAGCTCTTGGATAGACGATTACGTCGATTGGCTTGCCATTGGCGATTGCTGTAAGGTTAACTCTACCGATGGTACCTTCTGTCCAAGCAGTAAGTGTTCACCTCACTCCGTGGTATAGAATTTAATTTGCAAAGTAATTGTTTGCATTTCATTGTTTCACAGACTCAAAAGACGATGATTGTGTGGCCTGTGATCGTGAATTCTCTGAAGATGGTTTGCGCCCCACATCGGAAACCTTCAGAAAATACATACCATATTTCTTATCCGATCTACCTGATAGCGAATGTGCCAAAGCAGGACGCGCTTCGTATGCGGATGTAAGCGTCGTTTGTTCGCAATTCTTTCAACTCCTAACTAATCTCTACCTCCCCCCGTAGGCGGTCATATATACACTGGACGAGCAAGGCGATTCTGACATTTTGGACACCTACATGTTGCAGTATTCCACCACATCTACCACATCGGTTCAATTCTACACGGCACTTCGTGAAGCGCGTCGCATTGCCGCCGATATCAATGCAATGTTTGCCGAATACGAATACGACGTGACCATTTTCCCCTATTGTGTTTTCTTCATATTCTATGAACAATACCTCACCATTTGGCATGATGCGCTCTTCTCTCTCGCCATCACACTATTGGCTATATTCAACGTTACACTACTCATCACCGGCTTAGATTTTCCATCAGCTTTGATGGTCACATTCATGGTGCTGATAATCCTGATCAATATGATCGGCATGATGTGGGCATGGAATATTACACTGAACGCAATTTCGCTGGTGAATTTAGTGGTATGCATTGGCATTGGTGTAGAGTTCGTTGCACATATAATACGTTCGTATAAGAATGAGAATGGTAATAAGGAGGAGCGAGCAAGGCAGGCGCTAGTGGTAACTGGAAGCAGCGTTCTGTCGGGTATTACCCTAACGAAGTTTGCCGGTATCATCGTTTTGGGTTTCTCCAAATCGCAAGTATTTCAAGTATTCTACTTCCGCATGTATCTCGGCATCGTTTTAATAGGAGCAGCGCATGGTCTCATTCTGTTGCCTATTTTGCTTAGTCTCTTCGGACCGGCGAACAGAAAAAACTACAAAAACTTAGATTTACCTTAATTTGGGTAATCTGAATTAACTTACTTATGTATGTATGTATGTAGACTTATTATTTTATTAGAGCATTAGTTATTTACTCAGATATTTAGGTATACAAATATTAATTAATAAGGCCCAAGGCAATGTTGTAAATTTTTTCAAAGGACATGTATTTACATTCCAGCACAAGTTGGAATTTGTGTTAATATTAAGCGAAAAAAACAGTAAATTAAACTAGATGTTTGGACCCGGCTTTTTGTATTTTCTGGCAAGTTGAAAATTTAATTATAAGCCGGTTCAAAGGAAAACAAATTTAGCTGCCTTATTCCACAATCAATAATAAAAAGTGTTAAATTAATCTCAAAATTGTTTTATTCTGCAAAACTCTAGAAAGCAAATCTAAACCCATTCATGTTCATGGAGTCCTCGTGTGGTGAAATGCAAAGGAGAAGACCACGCTATTCAAAACGCTGGAGCGAGTGCAAAGGCTGCGCTACTTGCTCTTTCTCGCGGCACATCGCATTAAGGGTTGAGTGGACGGCCGGCAGTGGTGGGATGGGTTGAAGCTTAACGAAAATAATGAGTCTTTTTTTAATTAATACATATCTAATTATTTATTTAAATTTAGAAAAGTATAAAATATGTGAAATTTTTTTTTATAGCGATAAACCATTTCAAAGGCTTTGTGCAACCACTGAGTTTATTCGAGGTTAAATTCATCCATGGCTAAAGACGACAAAGAAGAACTATACGCCGCTGCAGTCACTGCGTCTTTTTATTTGAAATTTTATGCTTTCGCTATTTCCAAATTTCAACGAAATGCCATTTACAAATACTAAATCACTCAGTTTTGTTGAGGTACCAAATTCAAAGTGATAAATTAATTTTACCAGAAATATTTTAGCCAAGTACATCGAATAGCGATTCCCTACAAACAAAAAATTAAAAAAAAAATAAGAAGCATATACAGTAACGTGTGGTATAAAAATATTGTGCAAGCTTTAACTAAACCACATAAATAAAAGTTTCAAACTCTATGCAAAACTTAGGAAAATTCAACAAAATTTCAAACTTTTTGATCTAAATCTTTAGAAAATTTCTACAAGTTTCAACCGACTAAAGAGTTCTGCTAAATTTTGTATAAAGTTTGAAAAAAAATAAGTTGAATACCATTGTGAACATTTAAAATAATCAACACTTGGTCACTTATTTGAGTCACTGTATGTATGTAAATTAGACCGTACCTACCTCCTTACAAGCAAACAAAAAAAGTTGGCCGAATACCCCCGAGTCTAAAGTATTTTTGTGAGACCATTTCGAAAAAAAAAAATTTTGCCGCCCCTAGGGATCGGTTTTTTACATTATACGTCCTATCTGCGACATTTATAATCTGTTTTTGATTTTTTTTTTCGAAATTACCTTGCCGAACTTTTTTACACAGGTACGGTCTAATTTACATAATCACAGATGCACACATACATATTAATTTCAATTTTACCAATGCAGTAACGTAATCCCTTGGCAAATGGCACAAATGAATAAGGATGCCGTTCCGCTGATCCACCACTTCCTGTTGCAAAATGCTCTGGGTGAAATTCTTTGGCATGCGCACCCCAATACTTGGCATCACGTTGCATATTGAAAACATCAAATACCAAGGCAGTATCTTTTGGTACTTTGACTCGCCGAGTAGTTGAACCGCTGCCAGTGGCTAGTTGAAAATAAAAATCTCTACTCACAGCGCGCATATTGAATGGTACGGTGGTGAGCAAGCGCAGCGATTCATAAACGATGGCATCAAGATATTTCATTTGCAACAACAGCGCTGGATCAATATTGATTATTTGTGATTTGTTGGGAAAAGTTGTTGCGATTTCTTCGCGTAATTTACGCTGACAATCCTCGTGCATAGCCAAAAGCAGCACGTTGACCAGAACACTTGTTGAAATCGTTTCGAATGACTTGCAAAGAAGAAATAATATTTAAAAATATCTATAAGAACAGGAAACTAACTGAGTTCATTTCCCACTCACCACCATCAACATGGATAGCGCCTCATCTAGAATATCCTCCATATGAAGTTCACCCGAATCGACCATATGAAATATTTGCTCAATAAAAATACGCTTTCGTTCTGGATTTTCTAAGGAAATATTCTTGGCATTCTTAAAATC
>NW_016166672.1:0-3868 GCF_001687245.7 Rhagoletis zephyria | reverse complement strand
CAAAAAAAGTTGGCCGAATACCCCCGAGTCTAAAGTATTTTTGTGAGACCATTTCGAAAAAAAAAAATTTTGCCGCCCCTAGGGATCGGTTTTTTACATTATACATCCTATCTGCGACATTTATAATCTGTTTTTGATTTTTTTTTTCGAAATTACCTTGCCGAACTTTTTTACACAGGTACGGTCTAATTTACATAATCACAGATGCACACATACATATTAATTTCAATTTTACCAATGCAGTAACGTAATCCCTTGGCAAATGGCACAAATGAATAAGGATGCCGTTCCGCTGATCCACCACTTCCTGTTGCAAAATGCTCTGGGTGAAATTCTTTGGCATGCGCACCCCAATACTTGGCATCACGTTGCATATTGAAAACATCAAATACCAAGGCAGTATCTTTTGGTACTTTGACTCGCCGAGTAGTTGAACCGCTGCCAGTGGCTAGTTGAAAATAAAAATCTCTACTCACAGCGCGCATATTGAATGGTACGGTGGTGAGCAAGCGCAGCGATTCATAAACGATGGCATCAAGATATTTCATTTGCAACAACAGCGCTGGATCAATATTGATTATTTGTGATTTGTTGGGAAAAGTTGTTGCGATTTCTTCGCGTAATTTACGCTGACAATCCTCGTGCATAGCCAAAAGCAGCACGTTGACCAGAACACTTGTTGAAATCGTTTCGAATGACTTGCAAAGAAGAAATAATATTTAAAAATATCTATAAGAACAGGAAACTAACTGAGCTCATTTCCCACTCACCACCATCAACATGGATAGCGCCTCATCCAGAATATCCTCCATATGAAGTTCACCCGAATCGACCATATGAAATATTTGCTCAATAAAAATACGCTTTCGTTCTGGATTTTCTAAGGAAATATTCTTGGCATTCTTAAAATCTACTGTGGCTTCAGCATGATTAGAATCGGGATAAATTGTGCTCGGGAGTGTGTTCTGACTTTCCGCCTTCCACTCGGCGTGCTTTTTTTGTACGATCTAATAAATAAGAAGGTAAGAAGTGCTTACTTATTAGGCTGATGCCAAATTAAACAGGTGATATCCTGTAAACATCGATTTCATACAACATAAAAAATTTGTAATTGCTTTCCCTGGGTCTCCATCGCTTTCGAAAAAAATTAGACGGGTAGAGATTGAGATATTTCAGTTTACTGGTCGGAGGAGATAATTAGGATAGTAGGATATTAAAAAGGATATCTACAGTGAGCCCTCGATATAAGGAGCCTTGAACAAAAACTGAAAAATCAATGTAACAAAATATTTGCTGAGTTTCTTAAAAAACCTCCTTGCTGCGGATTTTTCTATACAAAAATGCTCCGTAGATAAAACGAGAAGTGGACGCTTAAAGTTCCAGCTGCAAAGGCCTCTATATAGCGAAGTGTCGACTTAAAAGCACTACATAGCAAAGTCTGAATATGTTGACGAGTAGATGCCCGTTATAAAAAAAATAAATAAAATAAGTAAATAAACTGTACTTATAGCGAATTTTTCAAAAATTTTGTATTTCTTATTGTAGCGACGTTTTGATATCCTATTAATATGATCATGATATTTCGAGCCCTAACCGTCAAATAGAAGTAAGCGACATAGTTTTCCAAATTTTCTTTTTGATACAGAAATGAATCTAGGAGTATTTCTGCATCAAAACTGAAATTTCGGAAAAAATGTTGCTTACATCTTTTTGGCGGTTAGGGGTCGATATATAACGAAGCATTTGTCCAAGTCCTTCACCTTCGATATATCGAGGTTTCACTGTAGTACTTTTTCCCGTTTTTAGTACGAGTTGAGAATGAAAATTTGTATGCCTCACTCAATTTCTCTCTAAGTAAGCTGTCAATTTAGAGGAGCGCGGTATTCATAAACTTTGTTTGCGACCCACTTCCTTCTTTCCATCACCACACATTTTTATAACTTACGATTTTTACAAAGTCCTCCAAATGTTTCATAAGTTCTTTGCAGTGTTTATAGTTTTTGCCATCTAGCAGACGAAATATGAAATCCACTTGCAGCCAGGGTTTCGTGCCTTTCAACGCTGATATATGCATAAGCCTTGATCAATAAAAGCGGTTATACAAATATAGTATTAAAAAATTTTTTCAAAATTTAATAAAATGTAGCCTCTTACTCGCTATAGGTTCTTGCAATCCCTTGAGTGTCTGCAGCTGTGAAGTTAGTTTCAGTGCCCATTGTTGTCTCTAAAATGGATTAAAACATTTATTACAAGTTTTGGAATTTTTTACATACATATGTACATTAGGTTACCTCACCACAGGAATAATCAAATTTACGCGAACTGTGCTGATTTGAAAATACCCTCAAAAATGTCATAATTTTGTTCCGTTGGTAAAATTAATAAAAAAAATTTTGGAGGCCTTCTAAGCTTAAACTCTTCTATCATCGGAAGTGATGTTTTGGAAAAAATATTTTTTAAAAATAATTTTAATTATAAAAAATTTACATTTTTGGAGGTATTTTCAAATTGGTACAACTCATGTAATTCTGTATATTTTTCTCAAAATATGGTGGAAATCCCAAAATACAATAGATTTTATAATTCCGATGGAAAAAAAGAGTTGGGTTGGTGCTCTTTCATATGCGTATTTTTTTAAATTTAGTACGTTTTTTTTTTATTCTAAAATGTTTTCCCTCAGTGTATGTACACTTACGACATGAGACTTCGAGCACAGCTCTGCAAAACATTTCATCAAGTACATTGAATTGAATATTGTCACCAAGCAATTCCGTTTCGAATTTATGCACCAATTGATTGCCCACAGTATTAAAGGTGTCAATGAAGCTGAGTAAAACTTTAGAACCGAAGGCCGGGTCCAGCTGACGTCGACGAGATTTCCAGGCAGCGCCTTAGGAGATACATACATATGTATATTATAAATACTACACACACATACATACTTTTGTTATGTTAAGCTGATTGATATTCGAGTTCCTACTAGGTACCTTTAGCGTGTAAAAGACCACGACGCAAGCAGAACCCCTCTTGAAAAAACGACTTGTCTATACATTCAGGCGCGTTGAAAAACTGTTCCATTGTTGCGGGATCGTCAACGTAAATTACAGTTTTATTGCCAAATACGATGCCAAGCGGTCGTTGGAAATGTGGTCGTACGCGAGAAACTGCTTGCAAGAGTTCTAAAAGTGAAAAGTGAGAGAACACAATAAATTTAATGCATTCAGGCTCTCTATAATGCAGGCTTGTGTTTTGCTTGATACTTTTATTTAGCAGGAAAAAAGGAGTTGACTTTATTTTTGAATCCGGACCAAGAGATGCTGAAAAAGGTGAATGAAAAATTGCACTGAAGATGGCACAACGCCGAAACCGGTTTGCAACCAAAGCAAATTACACAACGAGTTGATGGCGGATAGACGTTCCGCAATACATCATAAATACAATCAAAATGGGAATATATCAGAAACATGAATGCCATCGATTTAAAGAGTGGACTCTTTTTGACTTTGTCCTCGTTCTCTCTTCTCAACCGTGAGCAATGCAGCTGTTGCCGATATTAACTGGCCACAGAATTCAGCAACTCAAAATTAATACTCCCAGATCCTTCTATTTTGACAATACGAATCCATCTGTTTGAAAGAAGATTAAATAAATAATCTTCAATATTTTTTTCATCTTTCGCGAAAATCGAGGGAACGCAACCATTTTCGTAATGTGTCGCTATTGTTAAAAAATATTCTCGTTTTTTTTTTTATAAGATATCGCTCGTTCGGTAGGTTGCTTCTAAACCAATAAAAATTGGATCCACTGTATAGAAATGGCCACCAGCTCTTCTGAAATAAATATTGTTTAAGAAATTTGTAACGGTATC